>NC_041386.1:162075237-162078099 GCF_002162155.2 Triticum dicoccoides
CAGCACTCGCCTAAGTTCCCTCACTTAGAGACTTAGCTGCAGTCCGGCACTCGCCTAAGTTTGAAAAAATCCTACCGAGTGGAGAGCGATCCTCCCACTCGGGGGCTTAGCTGCAGTCCAGCACTCGCCTAATTTCTCTCACTTAGAGACTTAGCTACAGTCCGGCACTCGCCTAGGTTTGAAAAAATCCTACCAAGTGGAGAGCGATCCTCCCACTCGGGGGCTTAGCTGCAGCCCAACGCTCGCCTAAGTGTTTAAAAATCCTACCGAGTGGAGAGCAAACCTCTCACTCGGAGGCTTAGCTGCAGCCCAGTGCTCGCCTAAGTACAAGACACAACCCAATCCGCGAGTCGACTGCTACCTTCCCCTTCGGAGCTGCGCCGCAAATACAAGGTTATTGCGAGTGAAGATCAAGATCCACTCGACGAATCAAACCATGAAGATATTCAACGAGAAATCAAGATCAGATAAAGCCTAAAAGGTCCCAGACCTCAGGCCAAAGTAATCGAGCCCTCAGCTCGACGGAGTTTAACGGTTACAAAATCCACTCGGCATTCCGAGGCAAATTTAAAATGGAGCTTAAAAGTTTTTCACTCCTCAGGTGGAGGACTGGAAGGGGAAACGAACTCGTCCAAGTCGATCCCGTCTCCAATACGGGTGGCAGCAGCGATGAAAGTCTCCATGAAATCTTGAAAGTTGTGCTTCCTGGTATTGGCAACTTGGATGGCGGCCAGCTTCTCTTCTCGCGCCTCCTTGCAATGGACGCGGACCAGAGACAGAGCCACATCAGCGCCACACCGAGCAGAAGACTTCTTCCACTCCTGCACTCGGTCAGGGATTCTGTTAAGTCGAGTCATCAGAGACTCAAGATCGTTTTGGAGCGTAGCCTCTGGCCAAAGTGCCGGGTTGATCCGTGACATGGCAACCTTCAGTCGAGCCAAGTAGTCCACGACGCCGTCAATGCGAGATTCCAGTCGGAGCAGATTCATGACAGCTTCATCTTTCACGGGAGAGTTGATTGGATCCAAACCTGTTTCGATCCGCCCAGTCTCCTCTTCAAAGTTCTGGCAAACCTCTGCATACACGATCCAAGGATAAGTCAATTTTCATAGACTGAGTCGACACAAAAAAAACAGTCGGAACTGAATGTGCACCTTCAAGCTTGATGTACAACTTCTTGGCGAGGCTCCTCAAGTAGCTCTCCAGGTCGTCCCTCCTGCGAGCGATGCCTTCCACCTTCTCGCTCAGGGTGAGGTTCTCATTCTTCCAACGTGTACACTCCCGGTTGGCTTCATTCAGAGCGGTCTTCACCTTGGCATTCTCTTCTTCCAATTGGCCGACCGAAGCCAACTTCTGTTCGGCCAGAGCGGTCTTGTCGTCAGTCTCCTTACTGGCAGCAGCCAAGTCCTGATCCTTCTTCGCCAGAGCTTCGCTCAGTTTTTCTACAAAGAAGTGATGATTGACTCGGAAATAGCAGAAGGGTACTCAAGCCTAAAAACTAACCAGTCGACAAAGTCGTCTTACCTGCGGCGCCGTCCCTGACCTCCTGCAGCTCTGTTCTGGCCAGCTCCAGATCAAGGTTCAGTTGAATCTTCTGCTTCTCCAACTCAGTATAGCGAGCTACAAGTTCGCAGGATTTCTGTAAAAGAAAAAGCAGTCGACAGACGTCCAAGATAAGTTGCTTCCGAGTAACTAAGAGACAATAACGATGTTTCTAAGACCACAGCCGACTCAAAAACATTCGACAGTAGTCTCGGGGACTACACCCAGTGGGTGCACTCAGCGTGCCCCCACTGGCTCGACCAAAAAAAAAGATCTTCGGGGAAAAACCGAGTGAAGAAATACAGCTACAACAACACAATGTAAAGACTACAGTCGACTGCCAGCAGTCCACCATAGTCTCGGGGACTACACCCAGTGGGTGCACTTAGCGTGCCCCCACTCGTCCAAGAATTGGCAGACACACCCAGTGGGTGTACAGATACAGATACAAAAGATCTTCGGAAAAGAGACTCTTCAAACAGCATATCATAACAGACCAAGTGTTGAGTCGACTGACCTGGACGTTGCTCTGAAGAGTCGAACTCGCGTCATAGGCTGCTTGGCTGGCCTCCCGAGCCATCTTAACTTGCTCCATCGTGATCCCCGCCTGGCGTATAGCCTCCTTTGCAGCAGCCGCTTGGTCCTCAGGGACGGGGTACGCAGCAAAAGGTGAAGGTGGATCTGCAGTCGACGCCGAAGGCCGCACGCTCGTCAGAGGAATGGCGAAAGTCACAGAAGCCCGAGTGGTGTCACCACCATCCCGAGCCATGGCCTCAGACGCCGGAGCAGGTTGGGGGGTCTTGTCAACCGTCGACCTCTTGTTCCTCCTCATTCTCAGCGGTTCATTGTCGTCGTCATCCGGGAGGTCGATAGCATGAGGAGGGGCTACAAAGGAAACGTTCAATCGACCAGGGTTGCAATAAATGTTTAGTCAACTCAAAGCGGAATGTCAGTAATCGTACCAGGGTTGGAGGTAACAGCATCCTCCATCTCTTGGTCGTCGTCCTTGGCGGAGATCTCAGAGGTAGCAGCACTGCAAGCCTCGAAAGTCAGTCAGTTGGCTCAATGGATCGACCAAGGATCCGTCCACGGTCGACAAAGGATAACAAGTTTTATTATTACCCAGAAATGGTGGGGACGGCCATCTTCATCTTGGGCAGAGCCTTGGGCGGCTTGGACGGCGCTGCGCGCGGGTGCTTGGGAGCCTTTCCAGTCGGCGTAGGAGAAGAGGTCCGAGGGCATTTTGACGACTGCCCAACAGGAGCAGTCGCACTACCACGCTCCCGCGCTGGGTCGTGTGTGAGCTTGGATCGACCCTCC
>NC_041386.1:162078279-162096680 GCF_002162155.2 Triticum dicoccoides
GAGTCAATGTCATCGCCTCCCTCTCCTTCACCGTCGGACTCCCAGTCGCCTTGATCGTCCCCGCTCTCACCTCCGCTCGCCTACCCTTCCTCAGTTGGCCCCTGTGCCCCATTGGGCGTCGAGTACATTTCAGTAGTCGCCTGAAAAACAACAGACAAGACAAAGGTCGATCGACCAACTCAAAGAAGACCAATGAAGAAAAACAAGACCTCAGTCAGGAGCATAGAGACATACCTGGTCCACGTCGTACGAGTTGTCGAGTGGAATTACCCTCCTGGCTCCTCGGGGGTTGTCCTTGTTTCCTGTGATGCTCGACAGCCACCCCTCCAGCATCTCATCAGTGAGCTCCTCCGGGTGGATCCGAGTAGTGTCGTCAAGACCCGAGTACAGCCACATCGGGTGGTCACGAGCCTGGAGCGGTTGGATGCACCTCCGGAGGAAGACCTCCAGCAAATCCATGCCCGTCACGCCCTCACGGACAAGCTCAACCACTCGACCCGCCAGGACTTTGACTTGAGCCCTTTCCTCCGGTGCCACTTTCAGAGAAGCAGGTTTTTCAGCTCGGTCGAGGGAGAAAGGAGGAAGACCAGTCGACTGTCCTGGGGTCGCCTGGTCCTGACAGTAGAACCAGGTCGCCTGCCAGCCACAGACCGACTCCGGGAAAGTAATGGATGGAAAACAGCTCTTCCCCCTCGTCTGGATCGCCAAGCCCCCGCACAACTGGATCACCTGCGTCCTCTCGTCACTCGACTTGGCCTTCTTGACCGATTGAGAACGGCAGGTAAAGATGTGCTTGAAAAGTCCCCAATGGGGGCGGCAACCCAAGAAAGCCTCACACATGGAAATGAAAGCGGCAAGGTATACAATGGAGTTGGGAGTAAAGTGGTGGAGCTGCGCTCCGAAGAAGTTCAAGAAGCTCCGAAAAAAAGGATGGGGCGGCAGAGAAAACCCTCGGTCGATGTGGGTGGCTAGGAGCACGCACTCACCATCGCGGGGTTGAGGTTCGATCCTCTCTCCCCGGAAGATGCGCAGCCTCGTGGGGAATGACTCCCCCCTCGACCATGTCGTCGAGATCCTCTTGCCGGATCACTGACGGCATCCAATCGCCCTGGATCCAGCCCTTGGGCAGAGCGGACCTTGAGGAGGATCCGCCCCGAGCGGATCTTTTCCCCTTCCCCTGCGCCGCCGCCTTCTTCACGCGCTCCAGAGCGGAGGTCTTGCCCTTCATCATCGTTGCCGGTGAAGTCTCGCACGGGCCTGCTATGCCGGGGCGAGAACGGAGGTGGCGGAAGGACTTGCGAAGGGAGAGAGGAAGAAGAAAGGAGGAGAAGAGAGCGCACTGCTTGGAAACCCCGAGCCGGCGATTTATAAGGGGCCGCTCCCGAGTGGCTGACTGGTAGGCCCAAACTATCCAGTCAAATCCCGCAGCGGACGCGCGCGCAGTACATGGCGAAAAAGGCGACGCGGGGATCGAGGAGCTTCCTCTTTATCGCTTCCGATTACTGCGGCCGCTCCCGTCCCGCGCGCTTCCCAAAATCCGAAATCCCACGACATCCGCGGGCTGCAGAACAACTTGTCAAAACGGAAGACCCCGCCCGCACCGATGCTCGGTATGTCACAAATAAAGAAATTCACTCGACGAAAGGCCTGGAATGGATCAAGGCGACTGAAAAAGGTTGGCAACGTCATCCGTGACGATTGACCCAAAACGAGGCACTCACGTAGCCCAAAGAACCAGTCGGAAAGATCTCCAACTCTTTCCCCACTCTAACCTCGATCCATTCGGGGGCTAATGATGAAGCCATGTACCTAGGGTAGGGGCACGGACCTGTCCAAAGAGCCCTACCCTAGGACATCCCTAGAAGAAGTCACCTTTCAATCGACTTGAAGGTATCCCACTCGACGGGTTCAAGACACTCGACCAAGAAGCTATCAGTCGACCATGAAGCCAACCACTCGACCGCCAGGAGACCTAAAGTCACTCCGCAGGCAAACGGTCGGCTATCAAGTGGTCTTTATGGCCATTATAGCACTTTATTAGGGGCGTTACCAGTAACGCCCAACCTTAAATGTACCTTAAACCCTGCATTACTGAGGGCAGGAGGGGGCCGGCGAACTCTATATAAGCCACCCCCCTCCTCGGTATGAAGGGTTCGCACCCCTGTTATTCACACGCCAGTAATCCAGTCGACCGCCTCCGGGCACCGAGACATAGGGCTGTTACTTCCTCCGCGAAGGGCCTGAACTCGTACATCTTGGTGTGTTTACAACTTCCCAATAGCTGAGATCTAGCCTCTCCATACATACCCCCCTACATCACTGTCAGAGTTAGGACCACGACACACGTACCTTGTCTCGCTCTCTAATCGAACTAAGGACGATGTTAGAATACTACACCGGCCATGTATTGACATACTCTTAGGACGATAGATAAATATCAGCCATTACCATGTAAACTTCATTCAAAACACATACAACCGAAATAAACAAATAAAATGACAAATCAAGTATTTCGGCCCTTTGGATCAGCAACAAATTTGTAGCTAATCAAATGTATAGTGACTTGGTAATACCCTTTCATGACGTAAGAAATTATATTGCATCCATGTATTAAAATAAGCCGATTGAGGGTTACCAATCATACCTGATGACGAATTCCATGGCATAGGTGTTAATGGCATAGTTGAAGAATATGGATAATGTGTAGACCAAAGATGTTGAAACCTTCGGCTTGGTCCTTCATAGTTTTCACTCTTTTCTTTCTTCACCTTTGCCGCACTTCTTGTAATGGAAGCTTGCACATAATTCTTATTTTGAGCACTTCCTTTGGGAACCCATGCCATGTTCCTTTTTTCAAGTTCTTGTGCACTAAGTTTTTGTAATTTCTTCTTTTGCCAATATGATAAGCTGAGCAGGCATCTCGGCTGTGATTCTGTTTTGACCAATGGCAATTCCTTTTTGGCCTTGTGCACTCTCAACTTATTTTCTTCAGATTTGGCACTTCGACTCTCAATAATTGGTTGCTTTATCTCATTGTCTTTAGTAGCCAATGTCAACACATTAATTGACTCTTTTTCATTTGAGATCAAATCTGAAGTTGCACTCTTACGACCATCTCTTTTAACACGGTAAACTTGCTTGACCACCTCTTTCTTCTTCCTTGAGCTCTGCACCGATTCCTTATGATTGAAACGGTCTTTAACATGTGATTGTTCAAATGTTGATCTTCTTGGAGCTGCATAATATTGGTGAGATGGTCTAAAATAAGATGGAGAATGTGCCCTTGTATTATACCTGTCCCATGAGAAATATGGATCTATATGAGCATAAGGAGGCATCCACGGCATTGGCATTGGCGGCCCAAAATAAGGATATGAATATGTTGCATTAAAATTCTCACTTTGTCAATACTGATCCTCATATTTGCGCCTTGGGGTGATCTTGGTTTCTTTGCATGATTTGGCCGATAAGCATTCTTCTCTTCAATATTCTTTTGATATTTATCCAATAGTTCAGCGAAGGTGATTTTTGATCTCTTGCACTTGTGCTTATTTCGGCCTTTGTTTTCTTTTGGTTTGCTTTCATCGATCATTGGATTTTCTTGCTGCCCCCAGTCCTTGGCGTCTCCATTGTAGCTTCAATGGAATTCTCGCCCTTAAGATTGTGTTCATTATGCTCTTCAACAACTTCTTTACTTGAAAGCTTGATCCCATCACCTGCAGTTTTTACCTTCTCTTTAAATGGATCGGCTTGAAGCAGCCGATGCAAAAACTTTTTGCCATCGGGACCAATCAGAATAGACTGGTCATCTCTTGGTATTTCAACAAACTTCAATCGTCCTTTTTCAATGGATGATTTAACTATTTGACGAAACATGTTGCAATCCTCAAAATTATGCTTGGACGAATCATGCAACTTACAATACATTCGTCCTTGGATTGATGGCTTAACATGGTGATCAATAATTGTAATGTAATTATTTTTCAGCAACAAATCAAATATTTGATCACACATGCTTGAATTGAAGGTATACTTCTTGTTTTCTAGCCCATCGTGTTGTGAGAACGGCTTTGGAGTTAAGCAAACGAATGGTTCAGATTTTGCATCACCCCATTCGGCTATGCATTGTGTTTTGCACTCTATGTCTTTGGATAAGAAACTATACTGGCATCGGTTTGCTCAGAAGATTTTAACCTTGGCTTTAAATTTCTGAAACGAAAATAGCTAGAACATACATGTCTCAATTGAGACCAAGTGTGAGCCAAGTAAGAAATAAGCAGAGCTACCCAATTAGATATGAGATTTAGATAAAGCAATGGGGAAAGCCTTGGCTGCAATAATTTTTCGCAATCGGTCTTTCTGAATGGTGCAATATGTTGACCGATATCCTTTGTGACAATCTGATTGCTAACAGATAAATTACCCTTCTTCATTGGTCTCTCAATATTTCTTATGAAGATTTTTCTAATATATGCCTCAACAACTAAGTCATGACCAAATCTGAAAACAGGTAAATTAATTGCTAGACATACCTTTTCAAATATGTTGGGAGAGCATGATGGTGGTGTGACTTGAAGAATATCTTGCTTCGCCTTCGGATAGCTCCTCAGCGCCTTGTCATCATCTTTCTCTTGATTTCGTGCATCATTAGTTTGAAGAACTTCGTCCACCAAACTTTCTTCGACCACTTGTTCTTGTTCTTGAAGCTCATCAATTTCTATGGCACGAAACTCATAGGGCAGGAAGTAGGTTCCATTAACTTTAGAAAAATCAAGTATGGTTGTCTTGTTATACTTTCCATGCCCTTTCTCAAAAATGTTTGCCTCTTTGGATTTGATGGATTCGGAATATATACTACTTGATTCGGCTTTTTCAACCGAAGCACTTTTAGTTTCCGAATCATCATTCTTTTCACCGGTTATATCAATTGGCAAGGATTCTTTTCTTTGAGCTAATTCCCTATCAATTTTATCTTGGCGAAGTACTTGCACCCTATCACGCAAAGCTTTAACTCACCTCTCAATTTCAGTCCGCTCTAGATTAGTTTGCCCCCCAATGCTTTTAGGATCTTTCAGCAATGAAGTGTTAGTGTTGCCGAAATTTTGCAATTGTGTAGGGGTGTATAATATGCTGCGGTACTAGGTGGAGGTGTATGCACTGCTGTATAACCATATGCTCTCTCACCAATACTATCAATTGATGAAGTTTCATCTTTCTGCAAAACTCTAGCCTTTATTGCAGTATAATCAGGAAACAACCCCTTTTCATATTGTTCAAGGCAAAGAGCACTAATTCTCTTGTTTTGTGCCAAGCTCTTTTTTAATGCAGCCACAACCGCTTCTGGAAGGGATTGCTCCACAATACTTCCAGATTCTTTCGGCAATGATTTGTGAGTGTTGTCGAAATTCTTGAATTGCGTAGAGTATGCATTATATGCTACAGTATTTGATGACCACACATGTGTTCCTGTAAAAATTTCACTTATTCGGCTATGACCATGAAGATGCAGGGCCGAATTATGAACATCTACAGTTGCATACGGTGCTGAAAAATTACTAACATGAGGTGTAGCATATGATGGTTGAGAGTAACTGGTCGAATAGCTAGTAGTAGCATGGACAATTCTCCCATTCATCGGCAAGGTTGGATTCACATATTGCAAAATTAGTTGCCGATGAATAAAAAGGTGAAACACTTTCTTGTATGCTATTGGAAATTTTAACATGAGGTGTTTCAAATTTATTAACCAAACCCATCATGTTGTTCGTTGGCATATGTATTTGTGGGGTTACTGATGCATGAGAGTTTGGATACATATGTTGTATGTTGCTAAAATCATAAGAATTTGAAGCATGAAGATTGCTTTGCATCGGCCCTTGCGCATAATTAGATGCATGATTGATAAAACTAGGGCTAGCCGATATATTATGCTCATTAGGTGATCCAGCAACAACATATGGATTATTTGCATCTACAAATGGGAATTGGGTATTCATATTACCTTTGTAGATTGCAGCAACTTGATGACGACCTCTTCGTAGCAAGAATGGATTGGAGACCGTTCAAAGCTTCGTCCCCAGCGGAGTCGCTAAAAAGTGTGTTCGCACACGAACACATCACCGTGTACCTCCAACACCGAGGGTGATGCACCGCAACTCACGTCGAAGGAGATCCGGCCGGCAGCGCGATACGCAGGACAGCCGGCAGACGCTTTTGTAGACCCGAAGCCCCGCTTGCCCGGGAGGGACCCCACCAAGGCTCGCGGCGGCTATGGGCTACTCCAGGTCGATTTGCTCGCCCCTAGAGCCTCGTAGATCCGCAGCCCTCCAGCATGAAGAACTAGCGAAGAACGAGAAGAAAGATACAAGGGGGAGATAAAAAGTAGATGAACACGAAAAAGTAGTAGATTGATTTGTTCGATTATGTGTTGTTTAATCGGCCGTCATCCCTTAGATATATAAGATGCGGCTGGACTTCTCGTGCAAGGAAAATGCTTGGATTCACGTCCAAAACCCTAATCGAATCCGGATTGGTTATGTCCGAACTTTCCAAAATTGTTCGGTTTAAACTGGCTGCACCTCGCGGGTCCTTTTTGTGGTCGTAAACGATCTCGGATGGAAACGAGCCCAAAAGCAATCTTGACCGTTTCGACGAGACGAACAACTTTCATGTTGAATGTTTTTCGATTTAGGGCCATCTTTTAGGTCAAAACGGTCACGCAGAACACCTGTTCGCTCACGCTACCCATCAGACCTATGTGCGGTGGGGGGCGCCACATCTCGCCTCGTGACAGGGCTGCACGCCGATAGCTCTAACTTTTGCATACGGACTTGGATTGGGACGATTTTTATATCAAAATCGACCGTTTCGACGAGACGAAGACAATTCGTGTTGATCATTTTTCCATATGAGGACATCTTAATTGGGTTTTAAGCCATTCTTTAATCTGGTGTCAACATAAACATCTCTGAAGTTGTCATAACTTTTGCATCCGAACTCCATTTTAGACCATTTTCATATTCATCTTGATCTTCTCGAAGAGAGCCATCTCATAGTGAATTTCAATAGTAAGTTTGAATTACTCTTGACATAGTTTCAAGCCACTCTTTATAAACGTGCCACTTTTGAGCGTCAACACTGCTGTCTTTAGTTTTTTTAAATCTGCAACACTCAAAATAATTATACAAGATAGCACAATTCATAAATAAATAACATGCAAATGTCGCTAGTATAATCTTTCTCTAATAATAAAGCATGAATTAAGTTTGTCGGTTTAATCGTTATAATACGCATTTTTCAATGAATTTACGCTTTCAGTTCGAATTTAAAACATATATCGTGAGGTGGTACTAAATTCCGTCCGTCCAATTTTATTGTCAAAGTTTCAGTTTCCTTTGATACCCACAATAGGCCTAGCGAACGAAGCCCATGAGCTGGCACAGCAAATCAAGCCCAACTATCATGCGCGGCGAGGACGCTGGCAGTCGCGCAATGCTCCGGCGTTGTACGGTTTGCTTCGCTTGCCGATGGGCACTTTGATCAGTCAAAGCAAAATATTCTTCATATAGCACTCCACGTAGTGCCCTTTTTTTTCCTTACTGATCCACGTAGTCACGAACGAGAAAATCATTGAGAATAGCTTTCCTCCCGTTCACTATAGCAAGAAAAAAATAGACGTGTAGACATGTAATCTGATCACTTGCCACACATCTAAAATCCAATTTACGCATGTTCTAATTTTATGTAGTCGTGCCTTTAAAAAAATGCCATGTAGTTTTTAAAAATTGTTCATGAATGTTAGAATGTTTGTGTAGTTTTAAGAATAGTGTTCATATATCAAAATAATGCTCACACCAATTGAAATGTGTTCACCTTTTTTCTCAAGAAAAGTTTGGTCATGTAATTCTAAGAAGTGTTCACATGCTTACTAATATTTTGTAATTAAAGAAATGCATCCTCTTTAAAATAGTTCATGTGATTTAAAAAGTATTTATGCATTTCAAAAAGAATGTCGATGCATTTTCAAAAACAAATATACAATTTAAAAGTGAATGGGCGTATGAGAGATGGTGTATGTACTAGGTGCACGCCGTAGCTCGGGAAGGGCATGTCCAGCTCGACGATATTAGTTTAGAACTGTTAGACATTCACTTGCGACGATGTTGTTCAATGGCAAGTGTGTATGGGTTTAGGGTTTAGGTAGTGGCCGAGACCATCACCTTGGGATTGGCCACGTTCAGACATATTGCGATTAGGTGGACACCACGACCATGGTTGGCAGGAAAAAGGATAAGCAACAACATGGATGTGGCCAATGTTGAAATATATAAGATGAACATGTGGATGGATCTTAAGTTGTGCTTATATTGTACTAGAAGTATGTGTTTTTATTTTCTTTTGTTCCAACGCAGGGGGAGGTTACAAATCCGTCGACTCGGATGGAAAACCTTGGGAATACCAAATAATTGGCAGAGACACAGGGAAAGCAGAGACACAGCCGCCCCACCCTCGAGGGATGGCCCGGGACGGTCGATGGCAGGCAGAGACACAAGCAAAGCAGAGACACAGCGCCCCCCCCCCCCCGCGCGTGAGGGACGGCTCGGGACGGTCGATAGCAGCTCTATCAGCGTCGGTCGCAGGGGGACGACGGGACGGGCGCCGGCTTCCAGCGACCTGGAAGGCAGCAGCTAGGCTCCCCTGCTGGCTGGCTCATGGCCAACCGAAAAAGAAATATGGTGGAGGAAGAAGGAGAAAGGAGGCGCTCGGGAGGCTCGGTGGTGGCCTCGATCCGATCTGATCTGGAATGAGAGCCTACGGGAAGGCCTTGAAGCAGTGGCGACCGTTGAGGGGGGGACTGGGAGTGCTGCGCCCGGTGGTAGTTCCCCGCTGGACAGGGAAAAGGGGAGAGAGAATCAAGAGTGTGGGGAGAAAAGGCATGGGGGAGAGACGAGGATGAGGGCGGCTAAGAAGAAACATAATATCAGAGGACAGACAACGATGCGTGTGGGGGTCAGACGACACTCGTCGTCCGCGCGAGAGGGCTCGTGGAATCGTTGTCTACAGCTAGATGCAAATGCAATGGGCACCCGAGCGGGCTGGACCGGGAGAGCACTCACTGAATAGGATTTTTTTACATCAATCACCGAGCAAATAAAATTATTCTTCAATCGATAGACACGCTTCTTTACCCATCAAATCGCTTCATTGTACAGGAGCAGTAGGGAGAAGGAACAACAAGGAGGAGAGAGAGATGAGGGAGGAAAGAGACGGGAGAAGAATGGGACCATGGAGAGGGAGGAAGGGAAGGGAGAAGTCATAGAGAAGGGCGGCGACGCGAGGTTATAGCGGACAGTTGGGCTCGCCGGCTAGAGCCGAGAGGAAGGCGGCGGAGATGGCATCCCGGGGAAGAGCTCGGCCTCTCCTCGCTTGGGCGCATTACAAGCTCCCTTTTTAGAAAGAATGTTTTTTATTTCATTTTTAGGGGAAAGCGACCTTTTATTTCACTGCCACATCCATTTTACTATTCTCTTTATTGGGTCATTGGCCAGCTTTTGATACCATAAAAAAATTCTTTATTAATTAGAAGTTCGTCTACTCCAAAAAAAAGTACCACTTCACAAATTCACATATGATCCCATCAATTTATATATGTCCCTAAATAGACAATCAACAAGCCTCTTCAAAATTAAAAAGACTAAGGGTGAGGTATAGCAATAATCTGGCATATGTGTTGGCATATGTGTTGATATGGATACTCTCTCAACTTCACAGTGAAGCGATGATGAGCTTAGAGGTCATGGCAGAAGAGTCAGTGATTGAATGAACTAGACATATGCAAGTCGGTGATTGGATTGCTAAAATCTTGAACCATTTGTGATATTTTCCCCGTTGCAACGCACAGGCCCTTTTACTAGTAATAATTTAAATGTAAATATTACATCCAAGATAACCAAATGTTTTACAAGTTTTTAAAATTCATCAATTCCAAGAGAAATGATATTCGAGTCAGAATACACACATATCGTCCATCGCACTGTGCCTCTTTAGATTCATCCAACAATGTATGAACATAAATAACCGCCCTTCATCATTTGGTACAATACGACAGCGCGCCCGGACTATATAACATTGAATGAATCAATGAATTGATTAACGTATAGAGCAACAAGAAGCAAAACTTACAATCTCAATGGTTTGCGAGCCCGATGATCATCTCCTCTCCACCTGTGCAATCATACCGTAAAACATCATAACGGAGTTGGAGATGGTGTAACACCCATTGGCAATGAGTTCATATTGTGTACATGGATCATGTGCAAGTCGTAGGGCATAAAGCGTTTTTGCTCCTGCAAGTAATAGGGCGCAGTGAGTTTTCTCATGAAACAAAGCATGTTGCACATTTTGCCAAAAGGTCAAGCCCCCTTGCCTTATGCATACAATGTCAGTAGATATGACCATCCACGCATTGCACAACAACTCATTCTCCATCACCGAGTATCCCACCATTGTGCTTACTCTAAAAATAACAAGAAGGTAAAGGCATCTCAATGACATTTGACCAAACACCAGTCAGACGTCCTATCCGGCATGGGTTTTTTCTTATGGATCTTGAATGTAGTAATCTTAACTTTAACATTGATGTTAAATGTCTTAAATTGAGTGATAAGACAAATGCCGCATATTATGGCACTGACGTCTTGGTCACATTGGAAAAAATGCGTGAAGAAACTACGTAGTGGTGAATTTTTTTAGTCTTTTGATTTTGAGTCATTTGACAATTTTATCTTGTCTGATGAGGTAAATGACTAAGACGTCGTTCACCGGTCATATAGAAGGCAAGTGACTTATTGAAAATCATACTGCTGATTTGTGCGGTCTAATGAGTGTATCGACGCACGATGGATTTCTCCACTTTGTAACTTTTACCGATGATTAAGTGAATATGGATATATTTGCTTAATGAGAAAGAAGTCTCAAAGTTTTGAGAAGTTTGAAGAATTTTATAGAGAACTAGAAAATCATCATACAAGAACATAAAATTCCTCCGGCCAGATGAGAATATTAGATTTACGTGTTTAGTGAGCATCTTAGAGATCCTGGAATTATTTCGTAACTTACACCACTTGAAACACCATAGATAAATGGTGTGGCTAAGAGAAGTAATGAAACCCTATTGGACATGGTTCGATCTATGATGTCATTAACCGAATTGTCACTATCTTTTTGGGGTAACTATAGAAATATTTTGCTTTAACAGTGAATAGAGCACCGTCCAAGCCTGTTGAAACGGCACCATATGAGATATGGAATGGGAAAAAACCCAACTTATCTTTTCTTAAAATTTGGGGATGCAATGCTTTTGTAGAACATTTACAACCAATTAAGCTCGATCCCAAATGTTAACTTCTAGGTTATCCCAAGGAAGTTATGTTTTCATCTAGGATCTTTTTAGTTGATGGTTATAGATTAATTCATGGATCATCCTCTACCAATTAGGTAAAATCATTTAAAATATATAGAATAAGAATGGATTACTAACATAAAAGAGATTCTAGATTAGCTCGGTACATGTAGTTATTTGATTGATCTAAGATGAAAAAGAGTCCAATTTTATTTCCTCTTTCCAATTTCCATTACGTGCTTCATTTAGTGTTCAAGGAAACAATGGGGTATTACTTCTACCACCAAACCGAAGGCAAAGTGTTCGTTGCGAAAACAGAGTATTTCTTAAGAAATAATTTCTCGCGAAAGAGGTGAGCAGGAGGACAGTATAATTTGACAAGATTATTGAATATTTGATGTCAGACCAAAGGACTGGGACACCGGAAGACATTCCGGAGGTCACTCATGCGATTAAACAGAAAGCAACTACATGTGATGTAGAAACTTTTGGAAGACTATAGCTGAATGACATGAGACATGAATAAATCGTTCTTAACCTTTAAGGTATGAGGATGATTTTTTCTTGTTTGAAATGAAATCTTTTGTTAGAAAATGACGATCCTGCAAATTACAAAGAGGCAATGGCAGGCCCTGACTTCATAATGGCTCGAAGCCATGAAATCTGATTTACAAGCCATGTACAAAAATAAAGTTTGGAACTTGCTTGACCCTCTAGAGTGTGTGAGGCCAATTGAATATAAATATATCATAAGAAGAAAACAAACGTAGGTTGAAATATTTCCGTCTATAAAGCTCGACTTGTCACAAAATGGTTTTCGACAGGTTCAAAGAGTTGACTAGGATGAGACATTCTCGCCAGTAGTGGTGCGTAAGTTTGTACAGATTTCGCTAGCATTTGCTTCATATCTTGATTACGAGATATGACAGATGGATGGTTTTCCTTAATGAAGATTTATTGAGGGCGTGTATATGATACAACGCGAGAGTTTTTTTGATCCAAGGATGTTGAAAGGTATGCAAACTTCAAAATATATCTATGGACTCAAGCAAGCATCAATGAGTTGGAATCTTATAGTTCTGATGAAGAGGTGAAACGGTTTGGCTTCATCAACAACAATGAAGAGGTTTGTGTTTAAAAGAAAGTAAGTGGGAGCGCTGAAAGCACATTTGCTCTGTTGGTGGTTTTGGTAATTTATGTCAACATACATGTTGTTGGACTACCTATCGATTAAGTATATTTCAGGAAAAGTTCAACCTAGGCAAATAGATGGTTGGAGATGTGGACCCTCAAGCTACTAAGGACACATGTTGGCAAAGCTTCAACATTCTACATTTTTGGGTTAAGTGATCAAAAATCACATTGAGTCCATAGGAAAGCCAATAATATTAAAGGGAATTAGGTTTGATCACGAATCATTTGCTCAAAGTGCTTAGAGATATTGCTTCAAAACACTCAGTCACACCCTCACATCCCTATCTGTCCTAAACCTTAAAGTCAAACTCGGTCCCACCGATACACATCTACCCGGACTCACCGAGATACACTTGATTAAGCCACTGCCTAAACCCTAGCAACTCGGTCTCACCCAGATGACATTTGGTCCTACCGAAGTGCGCTTGCCAACCTTTTGTAACCTATTGGTTTCATTTCGGAATTTCTGAGTGGTTTTAATCGGTGTCACCGAAGTATGGAAAGTTCTTAGGTAATCACCCATCGGTCCCTCTGAGCTGTGTCATCTGGTCTCACCGAAAAGCCTAATGTTCAAACCTTTTGCATTAATCGGTCTCATCGAGTGATTTCAGCCGGTCCCACCGAGTTGTGCATAAAAGGTGTGTAATGGTTAGATCTTTTATGCTGTCTATATATACCCCACCCATTCCATCAACTCTTAGAGAGAGCAACTAGGATGAAACTACCACTTCCCATATCCATTTTCTAAGAGAGAACCACCTACACTTGTGTTGAAATCAAGGGGATTCCACTCCAACCTTCGATCTTGATTTCTAGCCCCCTCAAGTTGCTTTCCACTCCAATCCTTCTCCTACTACCATGAAAAAACTGTGAGAGAGTGATTCAGTATTGAGGAGACTATCTTTTGAAGCACAAGCGCAAGGAGTTCCTCATCAACAACAACATTTATTACCTTTTGGAGAGTGATGTCTCCTAGGTTGGTTAGGTGTCATTTGAGAGTCTTCAAATCTTGTGGATTTGAGTCAAGGAGTTTGTACGGGCAAGAAGATCACCTACTTCGTGAAGATCTACCTCGAGTGAGGCTAGTCCTTCGTGGCGGAAGCCATGATGACATATACAAGGTTACTCTTCGTGGACCCTTCGTAGGTGGAGCCCTTTGTGGATTCGCGCAGTCTTTATCCTCCATGGATTGAAGTCTCCATCAATATGGACGTACGATAGCACCACGTACCGAAACCACGCCAAAAATCGCCGTGTTTTCATTGTGTTTGATTTTCAGAACTCTATCCCTTTACTTTCTTGCACTTGCATGTTGTTTACTACCTGTTGCCCACACTCTAGATATGCATCCGTAGATTGTATTGGTTGCCACTTAACTTTGCTAAAATTTGCCTAAGATTCAAGAAAATTAAAAACTGCACCTTTTACGTTGTTAGTGTCTATTCACTTTCCTCTAGATCTATATTCTTGACCCCTCAAGCGCGACTGCATTTCTTATACTATATGTTGATGACATAGGGGATTGACGTAAAATTTCACCACCATTTCTTAGGCACAGTGTAAATTTTGTTACTAAAGCAGTCATGTATAATGGTTTTATGCCTTTGGAAGCACAAGTAAAAGATCCACCAATACAAGGCAAACCTATGGTTAATTAGACATTATAATTTTATGTTTTGTTCTACTTTCATGGGTGTTGACATTGACAGGAATTCCAATATGGACAAGACATGCAATTCTATTTAGCATCATATTATTTCTCTCATGCCACTAGATGATCAACTTCTGAGGTTTGCTTTGTTATATTGTTGATTCTGCTAATGAGAAAACGAAACATAGAAGCGTTCCAACATTTTATTTTTTGATTTATATCATAAACCAAGCCAACGACGCATGCTCACACGGGCATTTACAAGCCGCGCCTATCTCCAGCTAGTTTAGGATAACCTTTTGCCAGGGGTATCCTTTTTTATTATTGATTTTTGAGGGGAGGGTACCCTTTTTGAAAGGACGCAAATACCTGGCGAACGATGGCCAACAGGACGCTTGTAGTGGCATTTTACAAAACTGCCATGACAACTTATTTAATTTACGTTTTTTTTCGAAAATTGTGATCCAGATCGGATAGCTTTGGGCCGTTCGCTGGAATCTCATCCCCCAGCGAACGTTCGCCAGATAGCTACACCGTTTCGTTCTGAAAACAGGTTTGCGTTTGTTTTGAGACATGAAAACAGATTTGCTGTCCGTCGGTGGCCAGTTCTGGGGCTCTAAAACAGAGACGTGGCCCTGTGCTGTCCTTGGGTTCCCGAATTAAAAGCTGTCTCTACCGGGCCAGCCACCTACCGCGGCCCAACAATCTCACCAACCGGAGCCTAGCAAACTTTCAACACGTTGGCCCGCTACGCTTCTCCTGTCCTGTCCACCAGCCGAAACTCAGAGCTCCGAGCTCCGCCTGACTCCACCTCCGGCCACGGCGGGCAGCCACGCACCATGGCGCCAACGGTGGAGATCAGGAATCTCACCTTCACCTACCCGGGAATCGACGGCAAGCCGCCGCCCGGAGCACCGCCCCTCATCGAGGACGTCTGCTTCTCCCTCGAAGCCGGTCAGCGCTGCCTTCTCGTCGGCTCCAACGGCGCAGGTAGCTCTTGGTCCCTCTGAAACCGCCCCTCTCTCCCGCGTCGGTTCGTCTCGTTTCTGCCGTCCTGTTTGCGGGCTTTGATTTGGGTGGGTGTGGGGGGCAGGTAAGACAACGATACTGAAGATACTAGGCGGGAAGCACATGGTGGATCCGAGCATGGTTCGGGTCCTGGGGAGGTCGGCCTTCCACGACACGGCGCTTACCTCCTCCGGAGACCTCTGCTACCTTGGCGGCGAGGTGAGCATACAATTTAAGAATTTCATTCCTCGTCCGTTGTGCAATTGTTTTGCTTTTTCGAGACTGTGTTGTGCAATTGTGAGGCTAGACATTGGCCAAGGCGTGCGCGAACTTTGCCAATAACCCTTCTTCCGATGAATTTAATTTTGTAAATTTCCTCGAATGGACGCAGTGGAGGCGCGATGTTGCCTTTGCGGGCTACCAGGTGAATATACAGATGGACATTTCGGCAGAGAAGATGCTATTTGGTGTCACTGGCGTTGATCCTCAGAGAAGAGATGAGCTTATCAAGGCAAGTTCACCCCAAAATTACCAATACGAATTTATCTGCAAATCACATTTTCCCTGGGGAACTTGTCAAATTTAATGACACCATGTCCACAGAACTGAAGTTTGCTATTTGAGCTTGTTTGCTTTCATGCATCAATATTCTATACTGGTTACTTATTTGTGGATTATGTGGAAATGGGTATGTTCCATACATGAGGACTTGAATTATCTGTTGCCTGAACTAGTGCTTCCGCAACAATACTCTAGCCACTTACAGGCAATGGCATATGGAGTATTTAGCTAGCTATATATTAAAGAACATTCCAAGTGCCTGACAATTCAGTTAAAGCATGTGCCTTGAGGTACTATATGACTGTTATCCTACAAAGATTGTAGTGTGCAATAGAGCTAATCATCACCAGTTCACCAGGCTCAGTAAGCTAGACTCTGTCTCTGTGATTGAAAGGGTGTTCAGAAAAGATTAAAATTCAAGATGTGAAACCTGTAGGTGTACTAGCTTCTAGCGAATGGCTCGCCGGTGTCGTACATATCCATACACCATGCCTGTAAAAATAATAAGATAACCAGGACTTCCACTCAAAAAATAAATCCAATCCACCCGGTTGGGACTATGTGGCGCCCCTGAACCTTGTGTAATGGTATGCTGGTATAAGAATACCTTTGAGGAGGAACACCAATTGTTTGGAAGAGCCTTTCGAGATGTAAAAGAACAGGTCTGCAACTTCGAATTTGCAGATAGAACAACAAGAAGAGATTAAAAAAATCAAGTATGCGTGTTATGTTTCTCGGGGAAAGTACTTGTGTTACTCTACCCATGTAAATCATTGATCTATAAATTAGGAACTAGGACATAGCATTTTGAATGCTGGTCGTATGATCTATAAATTAGGAGCTAGGACATAATATTCTTAGAGCAACACCAAGGGCACTCCTCAAACCTCCCCCATATGTCCAGGCGAACAGTCCGGACACAGAAGCACCCTCCCAAAGGACCTCCCCGAACCTGCCCCGTATGTACGGACTGCCCGGACCTCGCCAGACCAAGCCCATATATGGGGAGGAAATGGGGCTGTCCGGACATGTCCGCCATGCCCGGCCTACCCCAGACGCATATGTCCAAACAACTTGGGGATAAATTGGGGTTGGGGAACACCGCTGGAGGGGAAGACAAAGTCCGGACGTTTCTGCGGACAAATGGGGTGCCAAATTTTAGGTTTGCCCTTGGAGATGCTCTTACACTTAAATTATGTAAGCAACTAGGGCATAACATTTCGTTTGTTTGTCCTAATCATAAACCATTACACTTACTCTCATGTCCTACATTATTAAACTTTTCATGTTGCAGATTTTGGATGTTGACCTTACCTGGCGGATGCACAAGGCATCAGATGGTCAGAGGAGAAGAGTCCAGATTTGCATGGGACTTCTCAAGCCATTCAAGGTTTGTTTTGCCTTGCTTTGTCGCCAAAAGGATCAATCAAGTTCTCAACTTTGTGTGCACACAACAAGATTTTCATAAGAAAGTAAAAATGCAATGCAGGTTCTTCTTCTTGATGAGATAACAGTTGATCTTGATGTGTTGGCAAGAGCAAATCTGTTGACATATCTAAAGAAGGAATGTGCGGAACAAGGTGCAACAATTATCTATGCCACACATATCTTCGATGGCCTGGATGACTGGCCAACTCACATTGTGGGTTCCCTCACTCATACTTTACAAGATCATGGAATTCATGCAAACTATTAACACTTATTGGCGCCATTCGATTTCAGGTCTATGTTGCTCATGGGAAGTTGCAACTAGCGCTGCCATTAGAAAAGGTGAAAGAAATGAGCCAGTTATCGCTCATGGTAAGTGGCATCAATGTGAACAAAAATATGCTTTAATAAGCACATCAAGAATGTTCATCAGATTTTGGTCCATTTGCATTTCAGAGAACAGTAGAGCGCTGGCTGAGGAAAGAGAGGGACGAAGACAGGAGGAAGAGAAAGGAACGGAAGGAGAAAGGCCTCCCGGCATTCGACAAGGTCATTGAGGGGAGCAGAGTAGTGAACAACGGGTGGGCAGCAGGAAGGCTCACTTCGACGATAGCCGGGGAAGAGAACTTTTCTCTCAGTTCAAACAGCGTTCTTCGGTAGTAATCCCACACTGCACTTTGGTTCTTGAGATGATGAATAACAGTCCGATAGCACCACACTCGAGGGATTTTGGCGGTAACAGCAACATTCTTGCACAAAAGGAACAGAAAATTTGACAAATCATGCACGCCTGCTGCATGTGTACGACGATGTACTCTGAATCTATGGTACTGGGAGTCAATTATTATTGTTTGATTTTTTTTCTGCATATATTATGTCTATTTTGGTCAGTTGACTTGACATACCTTCGCCTAGCTAAAATTCAAAATATTCTCGGTGAAATAGGAAAGGAAGGACCATTGGAAAGGCCCAGTAGGGTTGGCCTATTAGTTCTCCTTAATTTGCAGCCTAAGGGCAGCATCTCCAACGCATACTTCACCTCAAAAAAAAAAAAAAACTCCAATGCTGACCTCAAACCGTCCGAACTGAGTTGTCCGCATGCAGTTTGCCATCCAACGCAGTCCCACATCGGTCTGTCGATGTGTCAGATAGTCATAT
>NC_041386.1:162097099-162120389 GCF_002162155.2 Triticum dicoccoides
CTCCACTTTTCTTCCACTCCACCCATGCTCCCCCTTTGCTTTCATCTGCACCCTTCGTGTCCGTGACAATGATCACATATATAGGCATCACGTCCGTGACAAGTAGACCGACTCCTGTCTGCATCTACCACTATTACTCGACCAATCTACCGCTATCCAACATGCATCTATGATACTAAGTTCATGATAAACAGAGTAACGTTTTAAGCAAGATGACATGATGTAGAGTTGTAGACAAAGTAAACTCAAGCAATATGATTAAACCCTGTCATTTTATCCTTAATGACAACATTACAAATATGTGTCTCGCTACCCCTTCTGTCACGAGGTGAGGACACCGCATGATTGAACCCATTAAAAGCACCTCTCCCATTAAAGATAAATCAATCTAGTTGGTCAAACCTAACGGATAGATCGGAGAGAAATACAAAGCTATCATAATCATGCATAATCATGAAATGACTATTTATTTGATAATAACGACTTATCACAAAAACAACCAAGGGTCCATCGACCCGATTGAAATTGCCTTCACTGCGTTGAACCGAAGGAAACTACTAATAAAGTTCAGAAAAGACTCAGTTACTTTCAATGAATAATCTGTCGTAAACCCACAATTCATTAGATCCCAACAAACACGTTGCAAAAGAGGATTACATTGGATAGAACTTCAAGAAGATCGAGGAGGACATGGTATTGAAGATCAAAGATAGAGAAGAATCCATCTAGCTACTAGCTATGGACCCGTAGGTCTGTGGTGAACTACTCACACATCATCGATAGGGCAGCAAGGTTGATGTAGAAGCCCTCCATGATCGACCCCCCCTCCAGCAGAGTACCGGAAAAGGCCTCCAGATGGGACCGCGAAAGAGCAGAGACTTGCGGCGGCGGAAAAATTGTTTCGGGTGGCTCTCTGGGGTTTCCCAATATTTGAGAATTTATAGAAGTGGAATTAGGTCAGACGGAGCCACGTGGGGCCCACAAGGTAACAGGGCGCGCCCTGTTGCCTTGTCGTCTGGTCTCCTCCCGAAGCTTCTAGGGTCTCTTTTGTCCAGAAAAATCATCAAAAAGTTTTGTACCGTTTGGTACCGATTTTCTGGAAAACCAAAAACAACCAGAAAACAACAACTAGCACTAGTCACTGGATTAATAGGTTAGTTCCTAAAAATGATATAAAATCGCATATTAAAGCATATAAACTATCCAATATTGACAATATAATAACATGAAACAATAAAAAATTATCAACATCCCCAAGCTTAATTCCTACTTATCCTCGAGTAGGTAAATGATAAAAACAAATTTTTTGATGTGAATGCTACCTAGCATGTTTATCATGTAATCTCTTTACGGTATAAATGATGAGAAACGATGAAGTAATAACATCAACATAATAATATCCATGAATATTATAACATAATAACATCAACATAACAATCATTACTTTTTCAAAATATACGACCCTTAACGAATGTTATCCCTAGTCATTTTATCGTGTTAGCATGGCATGACTCCGCCTTCACCGCATAAATATAAATCATGAGCACCCCGGTGTCAAACCGGTCAATTGGATCATATTATGACGTGCTTCAACATTTTCAACCCCACGCATTACATGAGTGTGAGCCATGGATGTAACACTATAGGTGGAATAGAATGCGGTGGTAGAGATCAATAGTAGAAGTCAAAAGGGAAGAAAGTCTCGCATCAACTCGGCGGATCAACGGGAAATGGAGAGGCCGATCAATCGATGTCAATGCAAGGAGTGGGGATTGCCATGCAACGGATGCACTAAGAACTATAAGTTTATGAAAGCTCAATTGGAAACTAAGTGGATGTGCATCCAACTTGCTTGCTAAAGAAGACCTCGGGCATTCAAGGAAGCCCATCATCGGAATATGCAAGCCAAGTTCTATAATGAAAAATTCCCAGTAGTATATGAATGTGATAACTCGGGAGACTCTCTATATGAAGAACATGGTGCCACTCTGAAGCACAAGTGTGGTAAAAGGATAGTAACATTGCCCCTTCTCTCTTTTTCTCTCATTTCATTTTTTGTTGGGCTCTTTTTAGCCTCTCTTTTTTCTATTTCGTTTGGAGTCTCATCCCGACTTGTGGGGGAATCATAATCTCCATCATCCTTTCCTTACTGGGACAATTGAAAGAACATGTGATGCTCCCATGTTTGGTTTTCGTAATTGATGACAATCTCTATGGACTAATGGTTGCCTTGAGTTATATTTGATGGGTTTGTCCATAGGTTTTTCTTGAAGTCCATTTGTTGGTTTCAAGGATATTATGTGATGACCAAGGTGTTATTCAAGGAATTATCAAAAGATTGGTCATGTGAGAGGTTGGTCAAGACTAAGTCAAAGAGTGAATCAAGTTGATCAACACACAAAGCATACAGGATGTACCGAGAGGTATCAAGTGATCCCATGGTATGTGTCGTGGTTATATCGCGGGCGGGTTGGGTGGCTTGAGGTGAGGGCAAGACTGCTACGGAGATCAGGGGACGGGATTGGGCAAGCAGCACGCTGTTGTTTACCCAGGTTCGGCACTCTCCGGAGATATAATACCCCTACTCCTGCATGTCTGATAATGTATGCAGTGTGTATGTAGCAGTACAGAGTTGCTCCTGAAGCTGTATCTAGAGGAGGAAGAAGGAGGCTCGGAGCGCTCCTCTTCTCTGCCTCATGTGTGAGTGTATGAACGAGAGAGTGAGAGGGAGTGTGCCTGATTGTGGCCAAGTGAGTGTGCATGGATGGATGGATGTGTGAGCATGGCCAAAATGAGGCTGTGTGTGTGAGGCCTCCCCTGGGTCACTTTATACACTAGTGCCCATCGACAAGGGGTGGCCCACATACCCACTACATTATTGAGATGTCATATGATGATGCAGGCTATAGTGCATCACTATTGGAGCGCAGTGAAGTGTCACATGATACAGAAACAGTGATGGCTGCTCATCTACAGTGCTCCACTGTGGAGTATGGTCGTCACGTCTGTGTAGGTCCGACGGGACATCTTAGTTGACTTGGCCAGATTCCAGCCGGATGGGCTCAACCCGGACGGGGCTCAAATCAGAAAGCTCAACCCAGACAGACAGAACCCGGACAGGGTCAACCCGGATGGGCTCCACCCGGACAGCTCAACCCGGACAGGTCAACCCGGCCAAGGTCAACCCGACCAGGGTCAACCCGGATAGGTCAACCCGGCCAAAGTCAACCCAGCTAGATTCCAGCCAGCCAGGGGGCACTCCCCTGGCAATGTTTTGAAGCGTCGTTTCACCGTCTTGGGCATACCCGGGGGTCATCCCCCGACAGTAGGCTCCGAGCCACTGGGCAACTTGGAAAAGTTGTGCGGAGGGTTTTAGCGGGTGTCGATGTAGTAGATGGCGTCGAGGATGCCTATTGTAGCCGGCGGCGGGCGTGCAACGGGCGCGGCGTGTATCGAGTGGGGGCGCACGAGCGCACCCACTGGGTGTAGCCTCTGAGCCTCCGGGCAACTTGAAAAAGTTGGGCGGAGGGTCTTTTTGTTGATGATGAATCCGACGGTGACGTCGAGGGTGTCGGGCGCGGACACGGAGTCCACCGGCTGGAGGGCGCGGGGCCTTGCCGGACGCGGACGCGGAGTCCGCCGGCTGAGTGGGGGAGCGCGATGCACCCATTGGGTGTAGCCTCCGAGCCTCCGGGTAACTTGGAAAAGTTGGGCGGAGGGTCTTCGCTTTTGTTGATGAAGCCGATGGTGACGTCGAGGGTGCCGGGCACGGACACGGAGTCCGCCGGCTAGAGGGCGCGGGGCCCTGCCAGACGCGAACGCTGAGTCCACCGGCTGGGTGGGGACACGCGAGTGCACCCACTAGGTGTAGCCCCCGGGCAACTTGGAAAAGTTGGGCGGAGGGTCTTCGTTGTTGTTTATGAAGCCGACGATGACGTCGAGGGTGCCGGGCGCGGATACAGAGTCTGCCGGTTGGAGGGCGCGGGGACCCGCCAGACGCGCACGCGGAGTCCGCCCGCTGAGTGGGGGCGCGCGAGCGCACCCACTGGGTGTAGCCACTGTGCCTCCGGGCAATTTAGAAAAGTTGGGCGGAGGGTCTTCGCTGTTGTTGATGAAGCCGACGGTGACGTCGAGGGTGTAGGGCGCGGACATGGAGTCCGCCGGCTAGAGGGCAAGGGGCCCTGCCGGATGCGGAGTCCGCCGGCTGAGTGGGGGTGCGCGAGCGCACCCACTGGGTGTAGCCTTCGGGCAACTTGGAAAAGTTGGGCGGAGGGTCTTCGATGTTGTTGATGACGGCGGTCGGCTGCGCGCTGCAGCCGGCGTGTAGCCCCCGAGCCTCTGGGCGAGGAGGGGGTTCCCCACAGAGGTGATCGTGCAAAAGACAAGGTTAGTCTGTGCAAATATATTAAATATTTGCTTTTTGTGGTGCAAGTTTTATGCAGAGGGTGCCGACTCGGTTTCGTCCGAGCCCCCTTCAATCTTCTTCATGTCCCCTCCGCTCTTTGGCTTTGCCTCTTGATAGCTAGACAGCCGGGAGCCGGTCTGTAGCTATTACGAAGAGTGGCCGCGGAGTGGAGCGTACAGTACTCGGACTACAGGAGCAGATTCGACTGAGTAGATACATATAAAGGAAATGACCGGGTTGCCCAAGCCGTCTTCTCCCGGACGTTTTTCGCGTTGGGTGACCTCCAGCTTTTGCTCTCGCTTAGCCGGACAGCCGCGTGGCGGTCTGTGGCTGAGAGTGGCCCTTCGGTACCATATGTGCTACTAAGCCGTCTGCAGGAACGATCATATCGGACCGAGCGGCCAGCCTCCGGGCCAAGACTGGCTGGCGTCGGGGAGAACAGTAGTGCAACTGTAATGAAGGCAGAGGTGGTCCCCGAGTGTTGCTCGGAGTTATCCGTGTTTGCACATGGTGCGAAAGTATGCGGGTGAGGAGCTCACATTGCTTTTTCGTGGACGAGGCAGAGGTCGTCGATGACAGCTGGCACGGCTTGACGCTTGCGAAGCGCGCCGGCAAACCCACTGGGGGTAGCCTTCGAGCATCCGTGTGCTCGAAGGGGGCCCATCCGGTCGGGCCTGATCGGCCAGGCGACGGGGTGGGACGCGGCTGAGCCGGCTTGGCACAGTCGGCCAGGCATCGAGGCGGGCGGAACCGTCAGGCGGGCCCTCCAGCCAGCCCGGTGTCGAAGTCGGTAGGCGGACTGGACGGCTAGACGGTGACGCGGGCAGGCCGAACAGCCGACATGGCGGTGATGCGGAGGCACAACTGGCGCCTTGTTTTTTTACAAGGTCACTCGACCACTTTCTTTTCTTAGCCCGAGGCCCCGAGCAGCTGGGCAGCCACAGTGTGAGGCGCGGGCGGCGACCCGGAGGCGGCAAGGGGCGGGCGGAGCTGAACCCGGCCAGGCGCGGGGACTGCCGGGGATCCAGGCGAGCCGGCGACAGGGACTCGGAGAGAGCGGGGGCCGGCGGAGCCGCGCAGGCGAGGGAGCAGGGGAGCCGGCCAGAGGATGGGGTTGGAGCTGGACGGGGCGGAGGCGGAGCCCGGCCGGCGCGACGCGGGTGGATGTGCGCGGGCGCACAGGCAGGGCGGGCGATGTGGAGCTCGATCGCGAGCTGGTGGGGCGACGGTGCCGAGTCGGGGGTGAGAGTCGGCGGGAGGGAGCCGGAGCCAGCGCGGGCGCTGAGGCGGGTCGGCGCGCGAGCGCAGAGGACTCGGGCAGAGTGGACGGGCGCGGATGGAGCCGGCTCGGGCCGGGTGCGGGCGCGGCCAGGCGTGTGGGAGCCAGAGGCGAGGCGTGCGGCAGCGACCAGCTGTGCGACGAGCCAGCAGAGGGCACAGATAGAGCCGGCCCGGGCGCGATGCGGCCGGGTGCGGGGGCGCAGCTTGGGTGCACGTGGCTGGGCAGGGTGTAGAGCAACCAGGAACCCGGTGGAGACGCCTTGGAGCAGGGCCGGGTCGACGCTAGTGACCCGGAGGTTGGGAGGAGGAGCTCGCGGAGGGAGGAGGCCAAGCACGGGGCCGACTGCGGGGCCACCGGCCGAGTCGGCACGGACGCCGGTGGGTGCGGAGCACCCGGCCGCGGGCAGAGGCGGAGCCGGCTAGAGATGGAGCCGGCCGGGCGCGGGCGGTGCTACCTCTTAAGCACGCGTTGGTTTTCCCTTAAAAAGGAAAGGGTGATACAACAAAGTAGCGTAAGTATTTCCCTCAGTTTTTGAGAACCAAGATATCAATCCAGTAGGAGACTACACACAAGTCCCTCGTACCTGCACAAACAACCAAGAACCTTGCAACCAACGTGATAAAAGGGTTGTCAGTCCCTTCATGGCCACTTGCAAAAGTGAGATCTGATAAAGATAATAAGATAAATATTTTTGGTATTTTTGTTGTATGGATTGAAAAGTAAAGATTGCAAAATAAACAACGACAGAAATAGCTAGTTGACGGGAGATTAATATAATGGAGAATAGACCCGGGGGCCATATGTTTCACTAGTGGCTTCTCTCAAGATAGCATAATCTTCGGTGGTGAACAAATTACTGTCGAGCAATTGATAGAAAAGCGAATAGTTATGAGAATATCTAGGCATGATCATGTATATAGGCATCATGTCCGTGACAAGTAGACGAAAACGATTCTGCATCTACTACACATCGACCGCTATCCAGCATGCATCTAGAGTATTAAGTTTATAAGAACAGAGTAACACATTAGGCAAGATGACATGATGTAGAGGGATAAACTCAGGCAATATGATAGAAACCCCATCTTTTTATCCTCGATGGAAAAAAATACAATACGTGCCTTGCTGCCCCTGCTGTCACTGGGAAAGGACACCGCAAGATTGAACCCAAAGCTAAGCACTTCTCCCATTATAAGAAAGAGCAATACAGTAGGCCAAACCAAACTGATAATTCGAAGAGACTTGCAAAGATATTTAAATCATGCATAAAACAATTCAGAGAAGAACCAAATATTGTTCATGGATAATCTTGATCATAAACCCACAATTCATCGGATCACAACAAACACACCGCAAAAAGAATTACATCGAATAGATCTCCAAGAGAATTGAGGAGAACTTTGTATTGAGATCCAAAGAGAGAAGAAACCATCTAGCTAATAACTATGGACCCGAAGGTCTGAGGTAAACTACTCACACATCATCGGAGAGGCTATGGTGTTGATGTAGAAGCCCTCCGTGATTGATTGCCTGTCCGACGGAGCACCGGAAAAGGCCCCAAGATGGGATCTTATGGGTACAGAAGGTTGCGGCTGTGGAAATAGGGTTTCGTGGTGCTCCTGGATGTTTTTAGAAGTAGGTCGGTGGAGATGCGAGGGGCCCATGTGGGTAGGGGGCGTGCTTGGCCCCTGGGCACGCCCTCCTACCTCGTGGCCGCCTCGCTGCTTCCTTGACGTCCACTCCAACTCTCCCGGATCACGTTTGTTCAAAAACGATCCTCGCAAAGGTTTCATTCTGTTTGGATTCCGTTTGATATTCCTTTTCTGCGAAACACTGAAATAGGAAAAAAAACAATTTGCACTGGGCCTTCGGTTAATAGGTAAGTCCCAAAAATAATATAAAAGTGCATAATAAAGCCCATTAAACATCCAAAACAGATAATATAATAGCATGGAACAATTAAAAATTATAGATACGTTGGAGACGTATCAAGCATCCCCAAGCTTAATTCCTGCTCGTCCTCGAGTAGGTAAATGATAAAAACAGAATTTTTGATGTGGAATGCTTCCTAACATAATTTTCAAAGTAATTCTCTTTATTGTGGCATGAATGTACAGATCCGAAAGATTCAAGATAAAAGTTTAATATTGACATAATAATAATAATACTTCAAGCATACTAACTAAGCAATTATGTCTTCTCAAAATTACATGGCCAAAGAAAGTTATCCCTACAAAATCATATAGTCTGGCTATGCTCTATCTTCACCACACAAAATATTTAAATCATGCACAACCCCGATGACAAGCCAAGCAATTGTTTCATACTTTTGACGTTCTCAAACTTTTCAATCTTCACACAATACATGAGCGTGAGCCATGGATATAACACTATAGGTGGAATAGAATGGTGGTTGTGGAGAAGACAAAAAGGAGAAGATAGTCTCACATCAACTAGGCGTATCAACGAGCTCTGGAGATGCCCATCAATAGATATCAATGTGAGTGAGTAGGGATTGCCATGCAACGGATGCACTAGAGCTATAAGTGTATGAAAGCTCAAAAAAGAAACTAAGTGGGTGTGCATCCAACTTGCTTGCTCACGAAGACCTAGGGCATTTTGAGGAAGCCCATCATTGGAATATACAAGCCAAGTTCTATAATGAAAAATTCCTACTAGCATATTAAAGTGACAACATAGGAGACTCTCTATCATGAAGATCATGGTGCTACTTTGAAGCACAAGTGTGGTAAAAGGATAGTAGCATTGCCCCTTCTCTCTTTTTTTATTTGTGCCTTTTCTTCTCTCTCTTTTTATGGCCTCTTTTTTCGTCCGGAGTCTCATCCCGACTTATGGGGGAATTATAGTCTCCATCATCCTTTTCTCACTGGGACAATGCTCTAATAATGATGATCTTCACACTTTTATTTACTTACAACTCAAGAATTACAACTCGATACTAGAACAAAAATATGACTCTATGTGAATTCCTCCGGCGGTGTACCAGGATATGCGATGAATCAAGAGTGACATGTATGAAAGAATTATGAACGGCGGCTTTGCCAAAAATACGATGTCAACTACATGATCATGCAAAGCAATATGACAATGATGAAGCGTGTCATAATAAACGGAACGGTGGAAAGTTGCATGGCAATATATCTCAAAATGGCCATGAAAATGCCATAATAGGTAGGTATGGTGGCTGTTTTGAGGAAGATATATGGTGGGTTTATGGTACTGGCGAAAGTTGCGCGGTACTAGAGAGGCTAGCAATGGTGGAAGGGTGAGAGTGCGTATAATCCATGGACTCAATATTAGTCATAAAGAACTCAGATACTTATTGCAAAAATCTATTAGTTATCAAAACAAAGTAATACGCGCATGGTCCTAGGGGGATAGATTGGTAGGAAAAGACCATCGCTCGTCCCCGACCGCCACTCATAAGGAAGGCAGTCAATAAATAAATCATGCCCCGACTTCATCACATAATGGTTCACCATACGTGCATGCTACGGGAATCACAAACTTTAACACAAGTATCTCTCAAATTCACAACTACTCAACTAGCATGACTCTAATATTACCATCTTCAAATCTCAAAACGATCATCAAGTATCAAACTTCTCATAGTATTCAATGCACTTTATATGAAAGTTTTTATTATACCCATATTGGATGCCTATCATATTAAGACTAATTTTATAGCCAAAGAAAATTACCATGGTGTTCTAAAAGACTCTCAAAATGATATAAGTGAAGCATGAGATATCAATAATTTCTATAAAATAAAATCACCACCGTGCTCTTAAAAAGATATGAGTGAAGCACTAGAGCAAAATTATCTAGCTCAAAAGATATAAGTGAAGCACATATAGTATTCTAATAAATTCCGATTCATGTGTGTCTCTCCAAAAGGTGTGTACAGTACGGATGATTGTGGTAAACTAAAAGAAGAAGACTCAAATCATACAAGACACTCCAAGCAAAACACATATCATGTGGTGAATAAAAATATAGCCTCAAGTAAAGTTACCGATGGATGAAGACGAAAGAGGGGATGCCTTCCGGGGCATCCCCAAGCTTAGGCTTTTGGTTTTCCTTGAATTTTACCTTGGGGTGCCATGGGAATCCCCAAGCTTAGGCTCTTGCCACTCCTTATTCCAAAATCCATCAAATCTTTACCCAAAAACTTGAAAACTTCACAACAGAAAATCTCATGAGCTCCGTTAGTATAAGAAAACAAACCACCACTTCAAGGTACTGTAATGAACTCATTCCTTATTTATATTAGTGTTAAACCTACTGTATTCCAACTTCTCTATGGTTCATACCCCCCGATACTAGCCATAGATTCATCAAAATAAGCAAACAACACACAAAAAACAGAATCTGTCAAAAACAGAACAATCTGTAGTAATCTGTAGGTTTAGAATACTTCTGTAACTCCAAAAACTCTACCAAATTAGGAAGACCTAAATAATTTGTATATTGATCTACTTCAATTTGAATCAGTATTTTATCGCTCTCTGGTTAAAAATGAAAAGTATTCTCATGAGCGAAAACTTTCTGTTTTTTTGAGCAAGATCAAACAACAATCATCCAAGAAGATCCTAAAGGCTTTACTTGGCACAAACACTAATTAAAACATAAAAAATCATAATCATAATAGAGGATAGATGATTTATTTATTACTAAACAGAAGCAAAAAGCAAGAAACAAAAACAAAATTGGGTTGCCTCCCAACAAGCGCTATCGTTTAACGCCCCTAGCTAGGCATAAAAACAAGAATAGATCTAGGTATTGTCATCTTTGGTATGCAATCCATAAGTGGCTCTAATAATAGATTCATAAGGTAATTTAATTTTCTTCCTAGGAAAGTGTTCCATGCCCTTCCTTAATGGAAATTGGAATCTAATATTTCCTTCTTTCATATCAACAATTGCACCAATTGTTCTAAGGAAAGGTCTATCAAGAATAATAGGACAAGTAGGGTTGCAATCTATGTCAAGAACAATGAAATCTACGGGAATATAATTCCTCTTTGCAACAATAAGAACATCATTTATTCTTCCCATAGGTTTCTTAATGGTGGAATCTGCAAGATGCAACTTTAAAGAACAATCATCAAATTCACGGAAACCTAGCACATCACACAAAGTTTTTGGAATCGTGGAAACACTAGCACCCAAATCACATAAAGCATAGCATTCATGATCTTTAATATTAATTTTAATAGTAGGTTCCCACTCATCACAAAGTTTTCCAGGGATAAAACTTCTAATTCAAGTTTTTCTTCATAAGATTGCCTTAAAGCATCAACGATATGTTTGGTAAAAGCTTTGTTTTGATCATAAGCATGAGGAGAATTTAGCATGGATTGCGACAAGGAAATACAATCTATCAAAGAGCAATAATCATAATTAAATTCCCTGAAATCCAAAATAGTTGGTTCATTGCTATGTAAAGTTTTGACCTCTTCAATCCCACTTTTATTAATTTTTGCATCAAGATCTAAAAACTCTGAATCATTGGGACGCCTTTTAACTAAAGTTGACTCATCTCCAGTCCCATATTTATCAAGATTCATATTGGAAAACAAAGATTTAATAGGGGACACATCAATCACTTTTAGATCTTCATCATTATTATCATGAAAACTAGAAGAACACGCCTTCACAAAGCAATCTTTCTTAGCACGCATCCTAGCGGTTCTTTCTTTGCACTCATCAATGGAAATTCTCATGGCTTTGAGTGACTCATTGATATCATGCTTAGCTGGAATAGATCTAAGTTTGAAAGAATCAACATCAAGAGAAATTTTATCCATGTTCCTAGCCAACTCATCAATCTTAGGCAATTTTTCTTCAAGCAAAGCATTGAAATTCTTTTGAGAAACCATAAATTCTTTAACACTAGTCTCAAAATCAGAGGGCATCTTATTAAAATTTCCATAAGAGTTGTTGTAGGAATTACCATAATTATTAGAGGAATTACTAGGGAAAGGCCTAGAATTAAAGTTTCCTCTCACCACAAAAAAATACACTTCCGTGATGATACGTGTTTGTCACAGTAGGTCACGTTTTCTGTCATGCATGTACATCCATGACAAATTTATGACAGAATCAAGATAGTCATACCTGTGCTGTCGTAGAAGTGTTCCATGACATTACCAAAATTATCATCACGGAAGTGTCCACTTCCATGATGATAAATCGTGCGTCATGGAAGTGCTTTCGTCAAGGGTGACCGACACATGGCATTCACCGTAACGGAACTCCGTTAAGCTATCAGGTCCGGTTTTGGATCCGATAACCCGCTAACAGCCCGGACCAATGAGGATTTTTCACGTGTAAAATTCTCATTGGCCGGAGGAAACACGTGTTGGCTAAACGTTGGGACAGATGTCATCCATTCATTGGACAAGAGGCGCCTATGATAGGTCGACACATGGCACGACCCAACAGTGGCCCATTCCGGTGAAAAAGGCCGGCCCAGTAAAAATTAGCAGGCCGGCCCATATAAGGCCTACTTGTGTCAGGTCCATTTAAGCCCACGGTGCATACGAGATGTGCCAATTCGGCTCGTTAACGGTCCATTAAAGATTTGACACCATTGCAGCCCATCGTCAGTTTGAGCCCGTTAATAGCCCGCTATATATTTGGACTCGATATCGGCCCCATGTGATTTCGGCCTGTTAACGGCCCATTCAAGGGATGGGCCAATTTTCAGGATGTACATCTTTCGGCCTTTTAGCGACCCATTTAAGTGTTGGGCCAATTTCCGGTCCGGTGTGTCTTTCAGCCTGTTGACGGCCCATAAATGAGTTGGGCCATTTGTAGTCGGACCTTAGTTTTGGCCTTTTAGCGACCCATTTAAGTGTTGGGCCATTTGTAGTCGGACCTTAGTTTTGGCCTTTTAGCTTCCCGGCCCGGTGTGTCTTTCAGCCTATTGATGACCCATAAATGATTTGGGCCATTTGTAGTTGGACCTGAGTTTTGGCCTTTTAACGGCCCATGCTCTTCATGGTCCAATACCAGCCCAGTTTCTCTTTCGGCCTGCTAAAGGCCCACAACACAGTTGGGCCATTTACAGTACGACCTAACTTTCGGCCTCTTAGCGGCCCATGCTCTTCATGGTCCAGTACGAGCCCACTGTCTCTTTCGGCCTGCTAAAGGCCCACAGTATAGTTGCGCCATATGTAGCCCGGCCTTAGTAACGGCCTGTTAATGGCCCGTGAAATCAAATGGGCCCACCTGTTGCCCGCTTCGATGTCGGCTTGTTAACGACCCGGGAGGCAAGAGGGCCGACCATTAACTTTTGTCCTGGTAACGGCCCATTAACTTAATGGGGCGACTAAAGTTTGTACATGTCTTTAGGACCAATTAGATCATTTGAGCCCATTACGACGAGCAATTATGCACAGGACCAAAACCGATCAAGCAAAGGTACGACATATAGGGAAAAACGTTGCACATCCAGCATATATTATAGGAAATTACATCCACAGGACAATCAAAGATTGATGCCAGTGCAAATAAATGAACAGAACCTAACGATCTACAACGTCACAATCTGCAACCTCAGCGCGGATGACGCCCATAAGCATGTGGGCAAGTTCTTGCTGCTTTGCTACACTGTCTCTGAAAACATTGATCAGTTGTTGTTGCGCACGGATGTACAACTCTGATTCCTCCATCATTTCCATCATTGCTTCAGCCACTAATTGGTTCACAAACATACATTTTTTCCGTTGCATTCGAGACAGAGGAAACTGAACAGATTCATATGGCGATTTTGGCAGGCTTGTATTATTGATAGTGGAGAGTGTCTCGACAACTGCATCATAACATAAATTAGGAGGGGAACCGAGCAGATTAATCATGAGTTATTGCCACAACGAACGTTTGGGCAACCAGACCACACCAGCCTACACCGAATTAAGACAATATGGCACATCTATCATCAGCCAAGCCAAGTAAGGTAATACGAAAGCAAAATTGACCCAATGAATGAATGGGCAACCAGAGTAGCACTACAATTCAGTAATGTGCATGATATGAGATAGTACACTCATGCAGCTCAGTATGCAAAACTACCAGGCAGTTTTCCTTACAAAAATCAACATTGTCGCCTTCAACATTTTGCTATAACTGAATTTAGATCATATAAAGGTTGGATTCACACCGATTAACAAAATACATGCTAATGTAAAAATATAGTGATATACAGCAGGTACTTACATCAGCATTAGAGAACAGAGAATTCTCGCAAGATACTTTCCTCGAATACGATCCCAATGGAGGGAATCTTCTATCATTTAACCTTATTTTCTAAAAGAGAGATGGGTAAGAAACATACAGAAAATATGATCAGAATGCTATAAAATTTCATGATGCGAGGATACGCACATGCTTCTTAGAATGGAGTTGACATATTTTTGCTGGACTGGAGCGGACTAGTTCTTTGGCCACTGGAATCTGCTTATTATCAGTGGGAGTTGGGTTTCTCTGTGCTAGAGCAGTATCTATGAAAACTGGAGTTGGTTTATTATCTCCTAGCGTTTGGATCTTTTGCAAAGACCTGGTTTGTAACCCTTCAGATTCTAACATAGCCGTCTTCCCCTTGCATGCCTTATATAGAAGAATGGTGCTTCAATTATAAAACATGCTACAACAGAGATGGAATAGGTACTGAAGAATAGAAAGGCATGACATATTGACATGTATTCCCTCCATCCGGAAATAAATGGATGGGTCTAGGCGTATTTCATTTCTAGATACATCCGGTTTTATCCATTTCTGTGACCTGTAATCTAGATGGAGGGAGTATGATGTAAGAGCTAGGGATACGACAGGACAACAATGTAAAAAGACACTACTTGAATGTAAAACTGTATGCTAGCGGAATACATTATAGAAAAACACTAAGGCAACATATGCATGTATGATTGGGAAACTAAGATGGCATTGCAAGAGACCACTAGAACAACACTTCAATGTAAAAAAAGAACATGGTATGGTAGACAGATGAAGTACATACTGATGAATAACAATGCATAAGATATTGAGAAGCATGATGTCCAAACTAAGCAGATGACATTGCGATAGAGTAGAATGACAATACTTGAATTTGAAAACATGTTATCATTAATGGAATAGGTACTGAAAAACAGGAAAGCATGCCATATTTACATGCATGATCAGAAGGCGAAGCACAAGGCATTGCAACAGAGTAGATGCACTCCAGGACATTATATGCATGCTTTACCCATATCAAGGGCCAAGTTAGAGCAAGGACCTTATGGGGTGAATAGGATTCATCATCTTTCTGCAAGTCTTGTGAAGAACTGGCTTTACATGTTCCATCATATTGGGTATCATTGACGTCAAGTTTGTTGGCTGTTACATTGCTCCGTGAGGTTCTTGTGGATAAATCAATGTGTGCAATTATATCTAACATGCATGGAAGACAACTAGTAGTTATATTTATGTAATGAGTGCCTGTAGGAGACCACATAAATAGTAGGACTAGGGTTAACTAAGCAACATGTCTCAAAAACTAAAGGGAGAACACAGATGAAAGCTACAAAATATGTATCATTTGTACTCGAGATTAACTAGATGGCACACAAAAGTATTAAGGAACAACATAGGTTATACTAGAAGTGGTATACTACTATAATCACCGGCTTGTGGGATAGCATTGGCTGATGGATGATAACTATGGAACAATGTTACCTAAAGAACAAGTCTCTTAGCTGAACTATGGAACAACGTTAACTCCTGAACAAGACTCGTAAGAGATCAACATGAATATACAGTGAAATGTGATAATCTATTTTCAATGCTAAGATGAATAACAAAGCCATAAATGTTGCACACAAGTAAGATGAGGGTACAACCTAGCTAGCCGCCATCCATAGGAGTGAGCATCATGTGCTGACTTGTCGATGGCCCTGCAGTTGTTGTGGCTGTCCATGTGGGCACGTGCATTCGATGCAGGGAACTGTTGAGTGGGGACTATAGCTCCCTTCTGGTGCATGCTTCCCTTGTTGGAGAGCTGCGGTGAGTCGGAAGACGGTGTGGCTGAAGATGCAGAAAACACATAATGTTAAGAATGACACATCTCTTTGATCTGAAGAAATACCCTAAGAGATCAACAACAAGGTACGAGAGTGGTCACACGTGTGTTAACTGAAGACTAAATTGGGGTCACACTATTTTATTTTATTTTGGTACTGTCTGATCTACATCGGATGGCTTGATGGCCGTCTTGTGTCTCCTGGCTGACACTGTCCGGAATCGTCCTTGAAGAGCCAGCGACCACCGGCAAAGCAGCTGCCTCCGCCGTCTGTGGCCCCGACCAAAACCCCGCTCCCCGCCCACCACACTGCCATGGTTGCACCGCCTCGGGCCAATCCACAAAGACTCGCCGTCATCCACATCCAGCAGCGGCAGTACCTTCAACCCACACAACTCTAAGATAGCCATCTAAGCGCTGCTTCCGCAGCAAACTTGTGCCCCCGCACCCTTACGTTAGACACCAGCCAACCGATAGCCTAGGAGCTCCGCCGGCTCGAGGGGTGCTGCTTCCCATTGGGAATCGATTGGCCCAGAATAAAAATTCAGATAACTGACGCCTAAATAAAGTGATTTGAGATGAGGGTGCGACCTATCTGGTGGCCCAGTGAAGTAGGAAGCTGACAATGTCCTGGACTAGGGGGTACTCACCACGTCATCTCCCGATCTGTTAGATTGGGCCGAGGACCCCCATGGCCGTATATTCATGGGCCAGTTCGGACAGCTGCCGCATACAAGGAAGATTCCACAAGACTTGGCGATCAAGACAAGGACTTCTCTCCACCGGCGTATTCGGCTAGGACTCTTGTTATCCTAGGCCTCTGGTGCATTATATAAACCGAGGCCGGGCTAGTCGATAGAGAGACAACAATCATAATCACAGGCTAACTTCTAGGGTTTAGCCTCTACGATCTCGTGGTAGATCAACTCTTGTAATAGTCATATCATCAAGAACAGTCAAGCAGGACGCAGGGTATTACCTCCATCAAGAGGGCCCGAACCTGGGTAAACATCGTGTCCCCTGCTTCCTGTTACCATCCGCCTTAGACGCATAGTTTGGGATCCCCTACCCGAGATCTTCCGTTTTGACACTGACATTGGTGCTTTCATTGAGAATTCCGCTGTGTGATCGGCAAAAGGATCAATGGCTCGCCCGCAGGTCAACTGCGACGCCGGCATCTTCGTCGCCGGCTCGACTGGTTACCTTGGCTCGACCGAGGACCGTGCTCCATCTCCGACCATCTTGTTCGGACGGGGGCCTTCTTCAACATCAACTCTGATCTCTATCATGATCATAGAGGAATCATCCATGGAGCTCGAGGGCTCAACGTCAACATTGCCCTCGGACGACCGTGCTGTTTTTATGGACATTGAACTTGTATCCGCCATCACCGCCTCCTCGAGCGTCGTTTGACGATTGCTTTGGTGGAATAGTGCAGAATTACGTTTACAACATCCATGCAAAATTTCGTCGAGTTCCGATGGAGGAATCTCCAACAATTTACGATATACCGGAGCCCTGTCAAATCTGGATGGGAATCTGGACGAGTTTAGGGCGTGGTCTGCAGAGCCCAGCTCAGAGGTCCTTTGGAAGATCCAGCCGTTCATCTACTGAGGAATTCCCATATCTACCACCCCTCAAAATTTCAGCTCGATCCGACGGTTCAAACTACGGGAACCTTCCAATGAGTGGACCAATTTTCGGATCTGTTTTCTGCGCGAATACGGATCCGACCCGAATTCATGTTTCTTTATGAGCGTGATATTGGACTACCTTTTTAGAGGAATTATCTTCTAGGGTATTGTGCGTAGTTTTTAAACACGTGTCCGTAAATTTTTAAGCCTCCCCTGAGGTCATCTTCATCATCATGCTGGTGTCAAACCAGTCCGGCAATATTGCTCCAAGGCTGCCGACCTGCGCTAGACACGTCGTCGCTTTGTTGAGCCGAGCTCAACTTCTTCGGATCATCATCTCGGCAAGCCGAACAAGACTTCGACATCGTGAAGGATAAATCATCACCAACATCACCGCCCCACGGATTACATGGAGCGGGCACTCCGGCATCGTCGCACGGTCACTTCATCAAGCCGGCATTGACCACGTCACGACCTGCATCGGCAGGGCTGCACTGTTGCTTCTTCAAGCCGGTGTCCATCATGCCGACCTACTTTGACTTATCGGTTGACATCGAGGCTTCGACATCTTGGCTGGACCGGGGGCTTCGCTATCTCTTCATCAACCTACTCCAGAGACTTCGGCGTCACTAGCCGACCAGCTCCGTCACGTTAGCTCGACCGAGGGCTTTGCCTCGGCTAGCCAACCTTTTCCTGCATTGCCATGCCATTGCTTTATCGCCCATTAGGCAATGGGTGTGCGGATCGAGTCCCAATTTTGGTAATCACCTTTCTTCGGATTGCTACAACAAATAAACCAGGTGCTATTAATCCTAGTATTTTTTGCTTGTTTGAGTTTATTTTTCCCAAGGAATTATTACTTTGGTTTGTCCATCATATGTACACAGGTCTATAAAATGGTGGCCACATTAACGACGGTCGCATGGTGGTTCGGTCAATTTCCGTACATAGTCCGGCGAACGCCGCATCCGGAACTCGGACCGACCTGTGAATTCAGGCTTTGCCATGCCTTTACCGTATCACGCCGACGCCCTGCATCGACGTTGACTTCGGCGCCAGGCCATATTTCTTTTATTACTCACTTTGCATAAATTATTCATTATGCAACGATTTTTTTAAAATTATTATTATTACTATTATCTCCGGTTTGCACTATTTTTTGTGCACAGAAAATGATCCGGGTTGGGCAATATCGTCAACTCGGCATACTTACATACCACGTCACCTCGGCTGGACGGGGGGCTTCGTCAACACTTCATTACCCCATGCCGGGGACTTCGGCATCACTCTGCCGGCCTGCATTGACCATGCTATGTCACCACTTTGGAGTGCCGAGCTCTTTGCTCCGCCACCTCGGGACCGGCTTGGGGGATGGAACCTTGTCCCGCATCAAGCTCGGACCGCGTCATCAATACCAAACACATTAACCAGCTAAGTTGCCTTCATGCTCAAAGTTTTAAATTTTTAACTTGTGTTCGGTTCGACCAAGCATTATACTTTTTTGGAAAAAAGTTGCTTGTAAAAAATTTCCTTGTCAAAACTTTGTTTGTGACACACAAATTCAAATACCCCGTTTACTTGGGGCTTCCTTTATGAAGCCTTTGCTCTTGCAAATGATTACACTTGTACGGCTTCGTTCCTTGTTCATGTATTACGCCACAATATGCACCATGTTGACTTAAGCGATTTGCAAGCTGGGTTGCCTCGCTCCTATGTTTACCCCTACGTTCCCGATTGTTCGGCTAGGGAGTAAAGGGAGCACCTCTGCGATTGTCATGATCGGGTCATCCGAGCCGGACCTCAGACTAGGTGAAGCTGAAAGCTAGCGCTCTTATTGTTTTCAATTATGGTCGGCACACAACGGAACTCATGAGTACAAAAAATCTATTGCACAAGTATCATAGTAGCAATGAGCAACCGAAGAAAGGTATCGGTGGGGGTACTATTTTCTTCGAAGATGCTTCTTACACTTCGTCAGTAATATAGCATAAGTTCCATGAGTGCGCTTTGTCTGTTACAGCCTTATGGCCTGATTGCCTGATTATCAGAAACACCATCGGTATTCTTGACAGGTGGAGTACATAACACTCTTCGACCCTTGACCGAAGAGGGAGAAGCCGACGGTCGGTTAAGATGCGTTTAAAGTTCGGGTGAACACAAATATGATATAAGTACTTCGGTACATAGAATCATTATACATAAAATTCTTTTACCCAAGTCACTTGGGGGCTCTTAAATTTATATGAGCCGTTTTATAATAAGTGTTCTTCTTCTTAATCGTTGCAAAGTTTTTCTATTATTATTTATCACTCCTTTTTTCGACACGAGTGTGTGGTCACTAGCCGGGGAGCCTAATTTCTCTCTCAAAGCCGCTAGAGTTTAGTTTGCTAAACTGGCCTAATGAGAAGTACTCCGCCTTCGGGATAGGAGGTTGAAGCCGTAGGCTGACCTGCTTGAAGTCTTGAGATAGGATGTGTCATGTTAAAGCACGACAGAAGCACTTTTTTTTCTACAGTCCAATTTTCGGATTGGCACCGGACACTTGATCTTGTTCGGACGTCAAGTTTTTACTGACGTTTTTTGGTTTTCCAAGCTTGTGGCACTTTCAAACTATTTGTGTGTTTTCAGCACAAGTCTCGCAGTGCAACGCTGGACACCTTTATAGATGCGGCAAAAACACTCTCGGATATTGCCATATATGCATCGGTTTTGAATTGTGTCTTCGGTCAATAGTTGGGTTGCCCGACTCCTGTGCTTGCCTCCTACGTTCCACTTTGTTAGGCTAGGTGTGCAAAGGGAGAACCACTGCGATTGTGCTTCCAGCTCACATGGTTAAGCACCTCAGTGGAGAAAGACGAAAACTGACTCTCACAATAGGCGTAAACTGGTCAGTGATCCGATGACTATGTTAAATGACGGGCCGTTCATAACATTGACCGAAGTGTTTACGGCTTGACCTCGGATGTCGCCGAACACTAACCGGGGGCTCATAGCTAGCTTCCCCAGTTTAAAAGCTCTTATGACTAAGCGAAAGTTATAAACCCCGCATATCTGATTGCCTCGTTTCCGCTAACACAACCACCTTCGGGCACCGAGACGTCGGGTATGGGTTGTTTTGTTATTGCGGAAACACCCTGTGTAGTATCTACCAAGGGGTAGAGGTCGACGATGGGCCACTTTCAACTGATAAACGGTCGCAATGGAGTCAAAATAATGATGTAAAGTACTTGGATACATAGAATCATTACACATAATCTGTGATTTTACTCTGGATATCGATCCTTAATTCGGCCACCCGTGCCCACATTAAGGCTCGGGGGCTACTGGGCTTTGCGCTCATTATTTACAAATATTAAAGGGGCACATCGACCCCCTGATCTGGTGTTGCCACCCGACCAATGTCTCGGGGGCTACTGCATTGCCTATTCAATGCAGAAAATTCAATGGGCTCAGTATTCGGCTTGATCGAACTATGGGAAAGCGCGTCTTCGGACAAACAATAAGTACCATCTGGACCTATCTAGCATCAAGCTAATATATCATGGCGACTTCTCACGACCCTCTCTCAGGCGCCCGTCCGCTGATCATTATTATTTCTAAATATATTACACTGCGTTTTTATTCCTATGTATGCTGCCGAGCTAGGAGTTGATCCTCAGGCCGATTTCGCGCATCGACCTGAGTCTCAGGGGCTACTGGGAACATCGGTTTTATGCTTGCCTTCAGGTGCATCTCGGGTTTTAGACCGATACACACCTTGAGGGCTACTGGATATACATCGGCAGAGAATAAACTACACCAGTTAAAAATATTCACAAAAAATCTGCCCGCGGTCGGGGTGGTGCACCACCTTGGAAGCAGTCCGGCATAAAGCTTGGGCGCTAGCAGCTAGCTCCATAGTGGGCATTTCCGGCATTAAGCTCGGATAAACTCCTTCAACTTTTTTGGACCAAGATGATCTATGACATCTTGGATATAGTCCGGCGTTGGAGCTTGGACACAGTCCGGTGTTGGAGCTCGGATACATTTCGGCGTTGGAGCTCGGAAGCAGTCCGACATTGGTGCTCGACTGCAAAAGATACCTCGACTGCATACCGGCGTTGGAGCTCGGACGCAAGAGGACACTGCCTCCCGGGAACAACTTCAAAACCCAAGGTGTGGCATAAAAATGACAAGGCATTGATAAAGGCCGGAAACTTAAAGGGGCTCCTTGGATACCCAACGTGTAAACTCTTCGGTTGCACTTCGGCGATCCTCAAGATCGAAGATCAGAAGATTTGTTGAACCAGTTTTCAAGACCGACGACCAAAGATGAAGAATAGTTCGGAAGAATCGAGGAGCGTCCCTAACTTGAAGACCGGTTCAGGGGGCTACTGACGGTGTCCTGGACTAGGGGGTACTCACCACGTCATCTCCCGATCTGTTAGATTGGGCCGAGGATCCCCATGGCCGTATACTCATGGGCCAGTTCGGACAGCTACCGCATACAAGGAAGATTCCACAAGACTTGGCGGTCAAGACAAGGACTTCTCCCCACCGGCGTATTCGGCTAGGACTCTTGTTATCCTAGGCCTGTAGTGCATTATATAAACCGAGGCCGGGCTAGTCGATAGAGAGACAAGAATCATAATCATAGGCTAGCTTCTAGGGTTTAGCCTCTACGATCTCGTGGTAGATCAACTCTTGTAATACTCATATCATCAAGAACAATAAAGCAGGACGAAGGGTATTACCTCCATTAAGAGGGCCCGAACCTGGGTAAACATCGTGTCCCCTGCTTCTTGTTACCATCCGCCTTAGGCGCACAGTTCGGGACCCCCTACCCAAGGTCCGCTGTTTTTGACACCGACAGCAGCTCCAGCTGCCTAGTCGGTGAGGTCGGCGCGGTTGCGGTGGCTACCGGCGATAGGCAAGTAGAGATGCTGAGATGGTCGACGGCTACGGGGAAGCAGCGCCGGGGCTCTGGACGGGTCCAAAGTTGGAGCCGCTCCGGCACCGTGAACAACGGCGGGGGTGAGTCGGCTCTGGTACGGTTCACGCGGCCGTCGTCGAGGCAGCTCCGACAGCATGGAGTAAGAGGCACACGGCCTAGTGCATGAAGGCAAATGGACAGCGTCTCCGGGATTAGAGAGGAGGGCGGCTATGAATTTGGTCCGGTGGGGGCGCCATGGAGGAGGGGCCGAGGTTTCACGAATCGGGAGAAGAGAGCTGTAACGCCCCAAGACCATTGCGCCAGCTGTCTTCCAGTTATTCGCTGTCGTTACCATGTCTTTCGCTTGCGTGTTGCATCTTGCCACGTCATCATGTGCATTGCATCATCATGTTTTCAAAACTTGCATCCGTCCGGACCTCCCAGTTCTTTCCGTTGTCCGTTCTGAGCCCGGACACACATGCACACGCCCGCTACACGTCTGAAATATTATTTTATAAGTGGTCAGAAGATGTTCCCGGAATGGGATGAAAGTTGGCGTGTGGTGTTTTTATGTTGTTAGTAGGTCGCCTGCCAAGTTTCATCACATTCGGAGTCCGTTAGACGCCCCAACGGATAACTATAGCGGCCGTATAGCTGGTCTATTGTCGGACGTTTTCGGTCTCCGGAATCTGCTGCAGGGCATCTCTCTCTTCTCTCCCGCAGCCCTCGGCCTTCTACACAGTCACAATCAGCCCACCTGCAGCCCACTAAACCCACCCTCCGACCGGAACTGTCGGATCGCGATCGGAGGCTTCAAAGCGGTCCAAAATCCCCCCTAACCCTAAACCTACCCTATATAACACCCCCCTCCCTGGCATTTTTGGCAGCACACAACTCCTTCCTCAAAATCAGTGCCACCGCCGCGTTTTCTGCACCGGCCAAACCCCTCTCCGCCACTTGTCGCCGCTCCACAC
>NC_041386.1:162120557-162145462 GCF_002162155.2 Triticum dicoccoides
CTCGCCGGAGTCGCCAGCGGCGACCACCTCCAGGCCAGTACCCCGCTTTCCCTCTCCTTCTCACGAGCTTCCTCCGGTCTCTCAGATCTCTCTCACCTACTGCAGGAGCTCGTCAGCCGCTGCCATGGTCAAATGTCGCCCAGAGCTCCACATCGCCGTCGCTGTTGGTCGGATCCAGCCCCCAGTGAACAGATCCATCCTTCCCCGTCGCCTCGCGGTCGCCCTCGCCCGGATTTGCCCGTCTGCTGTGCCGCGGTGCCGTCCGCCGCCAAGTCCGGTGAGCCCGACCACCACAGGACCTCCTCGATGCACCCACGCTCGGGGTCGATGGACCCCTCGTCCCGCTCGTTGCGCGTTGACCGCGCCTCGCCAACCGCGTGGGCTGCAGCCCCACCGGCCTACCTCTCCACTGACCGGGCCAGGCCCAGTGTGAGCACACCCCAACGCCCTCCTTTTGTTTTTTTGTCCACCTGTTGGGCCAGCCTGTTGATTCGGCCCGTGTCGTTTTTTTGTTCCAGCGAATTTAGACTTTATTCCAGAGACAACAGTTTTGCAGAAAAACCCTTCTAGTTCATGCATTTAATTACTCCACAACCGTGCATCAGAATTAAACAAATTTAATATGTAAAGTGCTTATAATTTTGTGGTGTTTAATGATTTCCAACTTTCATGCATGTTTAAAATGTTTAAATTGCTCTTTGCATTAATTTGCTTAAATGCCATGTTAAAATGATTTAATTCATAACTAAATAGCCGTAGCTCCAAACTTAACAAAATTGATATGTAAATGGGGTAGAAAAATGCCTAGTTTAACATGTTGCACTCATCTTGCATGTTTAACAACTCTAAAATATGGTTTAGGGCAGAACAGTACCAAATTCATAATATGCATATGGGGATTTTCCGGAATTGTTGTTTGTTATTTCCGGCCTCATTTAAACTTGCCTAAATAGTTAGTTTATATAGGTTTCACCTCTTGCCTTGTTTAACAACATTTAATATTGTTGGGTACATAACCGAGATCGAACTAAATAATCAAATGTGGTGTTCCAGCAATATGCAACTCGTTGCATACTGAGCTCCACTTAATTTGTAGAGTTGCTTGTTGCACTTTGCCATGCCATGACTCATTAAAGCGGACATGCATGTTTATGTGATGGTTGTTTACCGATGACCCACAAGTATAGGGGATCTATCGTAGTCCTTTTGATAAGTAAGAGTGTCGAACCCAACGAGGAGCAGAAGGAAATGATAAGCGGTTTCCAGCAAGGTATTCTCTGCAAGTACTGAAATAAGTGGTAACAGATAGTTTTGTGATAGGATTGTAACGAGCAACAAGTAACAAAAGTAAATAAAGTGCAGCAAGATGGCCCAATCCTTTTTGTAGCAAAGGACAAGCCTGGACAAACTCTTATATAGAGAAAAGCGCTCCCGAGGACACATGGGAATATCGTCAAGCTAGGTTTCATCACGATCATATGATTCGCATTCGGTACTTTGATAATTTGGTATGTGGGTGGACCGGTGCTTGGGTACTGTCCTTACTTGGACAAGCATCCCACTTATGATAAACCTCTATTGCAAGCATCCACAACTACAACAAAAGTATTAAGGTAAACCTAACCATAGCATGAAACATATGGATCCAAATCAGCCCCTTACGAAGCAACGCATAAACTAGGGTTTAAGCTGCTGTCACTCTAGCAACCCATCATCTACTTATTACTTCCCAATGCCTTCCTATAGGCCCAAATTATGGTGAAGTGTTATGTAGTCGACGTTCACATAACACCACTAGAGGAGAGACAACATACATCTCATCAAAATATCAAACGAATACCAAATTCACATGACTACTAATAGCAAGACTTCTCCCATGTCCTCAGGAACAAACGTAACTACTCACAAAGCATATTCATGTTCATAATCAGAGGGGTATTAATATGCATATAGGATCTGAACATATGATCTTCCACCAAATAATCAACTAGCATCAACTACAAGGAGTAATTAACACTACTAGCAACCCACAGGTACCAATCCCGGACTTGGAGACAAGAATTGGATACAAGAGATGAACTAGGGTTTTGAGAGGAGATGGTGCTGGTGAAGATGTTGATGGAGATTGCCCTCTCCCGATGAGAGGAGCACTGGTGATGGCGATGGCGATGATTACCCCCTCCCGGAGGGAAGTTTCCCTGGCAGAACAGCTCCCTAGAGCCCTAGATTGCTTCCGCCAAGGTTCCGCCTCATGGCGGCGGAGTTTTGTCCAAGAAGATGGCTTATGATTTTTTCCTCATCGAAAGACTTCATATAGCAAAAGATGGTCATCGGAGGGCCACCAGGGGGGCCACGAGGTAGGGGGCGCGCCTAGGGGGTAGGGCACGCCCCACCCTCGTGGGCAGGGTGTGGCCCCCCTGGTGAACTTCTTGCGCTCAGTATTTTTTATATATTCTGAAATTGGCTTCCGTGAAGTTTTAGGACTTTTGGAGCTGTGCAGAGTAGGTCTCTAATATTTGCTCCTTTTCCAGTCCAGAATCCCAGCTGTCGGCATTCTCCCTCTTTATGTAAACCTTGTAAAATAAGAGAGAATAGACATAAGTATTGTGACATAATGTATAATAACAAACCATAATGCAATAAAGATCGATATAAAAGCATGATGCAAAATGGACGTATCAACTCCCCCAAGCTTAGACCTCGCTTGTCCTCAAGCGAAAGCCGAAATCAAAAAAAATGTCCACATGTTTAGAGATAGAGGTGTCGAAAAAAATAAAATACGAACATGAGGGCATCATGATCATTCTTAGAACAACAACTTATATAATTCTTGTCATATGATGTCTTATGCTAGGGTAATAATTCAATCACAATTTCAAGTTTGAATCATAAACTTCATTGAAAACTAACAAACTATAATCTCGGTCATTGGAGCTGTGACGCCCCGAGACCGATGAGCCAGGTGTCTTCCAGTTATTCGCCATCGTTGCCATGTCATTTGTTTGCGTGTTGCATCTTGCCATGCCATCATCCGCATTGCATCATCATGTTTTCAAAACTTGCATCCGTCCGGGTTCCCCCACTTCCGTCCATTGTCCGTTCTGAGCCCAGACACACTCGCACGCGCCCGCGGCACGTCCGAAATAGTATTTTATAAGTGGCCGGGAACTGTTCTCGGAATGGGTTGAAAGTTGGCATGCGGTGTTGGTTTAGTGTAGGTAGGCCGCCTGCCAAGTTTCATCGCATTCGGAGTTCGTTTGATAGCCCAACCGTTAAACTATAGCGGCAATATTAGCCGGTCTTTTCGTTGAACATTTTCGGTCTCCAGAAACCGTGCCGGGCTGCTTCTCTCCCCTCTTCCCTCAGCCCAACCCTCTCTCCATAGTCCACCTAGGCCCATGCCTACCCCTCTTCGCTCCCGGAGCCGTCCGATGCGTTCGCACGGTCCAAAAACCCCTCTTTGCTCAGAGCACAAAGCCCCTCGCGTGCGTGTCCGAAACTTCCCCGAACCCGACCTGGGCAGTTGTCACCGTTGGGTCCGGATCATCCCCAAATGTCTATAAAACATCAGCGTTTTCTTATTTGAACCCCCTACCTATTCATTTCCCGTCCGTCCGATTGCGATCGGAGGGCTCGAGTAGCCCCTAACATTACCACTCGCTATATATTTTAGCCTAACCAGAGACCAAATCCCTAATTTTTAGGGATCCTCGCAGCCGCTGCCGCCACACTCATTTCCCACCTCGGGATCCTCTCATTCCCCCTGCACCAACCATCATCCACACCCAGATCCAATCCATCCATCCCATCGATCCATATCGAGTCAACGACCGCCGACGCTCAAATCCCGCAGGAGCCCGAGCTCCACCTCCTCGCCCACCATCCCCGTCTCCTGGATCCTTGCGCCCCGAGCTCCTCCTGCTCGACCTCACCGTCCCCGGCGCCCTAGCTGGACCTCGCCGGAGCCGCCGGCTAACGAGCACGACCCCGCACCACTGTCTTCCTTCTTCCTCTGCTCCGGTTCCTCCTTCCCTCACACGCCTCTCTCTCTGACTTGCCACAGCAGGGAACAGCCGCCGCGCCTGTGCTTCACCGGAGACCGGCCCCGTCGCTGCCCAAGCCCACCGGGACTTCAGTCGTGCCTGTGCCCTCCTCCACGAGCTGCCCAGCCGGGCCTCTCCTGCAGCCGAGCCCCTTCCTCGCACGTCCGTCTCCTCTTGCTGAACCGCCTCGTCCCGGAGCAAGCTCGCCGGCGTTCCTCATCGTCCTCGCGCTGGTGGTCGCCGGCCACCCAAGCAGCAGCGGTCCCGAGCCCCAGCTGCAACCACCTCGACCCGCGCCGTCTTCCCCGTTAACCACCTCGAGCGTGGGCCTCGTCCAGCGTCGCCGTCCCCGAGCTCTTTTCCGGCAGGATCCGCCCAGCGCCGTGGTTCCCCGGCGCCTCGAACCTCCCCTGCTTCGTCGCTGCTCGAGCTCGGGCATGCTCCCAAGACCCATGGCGCCCCTCCCGTGCGCGCCTCTTCTCGTCCTCCGCGCCCATAGTAGCTCGAGGAGGTGGATCCCCTCGATCGCGTGCTTCGCATTGACCGCCTCCGGCTACCTCTACGATGGATCCACACCAAGTCCCTACCCTGCCTATGCTTCTTTCGAACAGGGTGGAGGACGCCCCTGCCTCCCTGCGTTGACCGCCCTTCCTTCGCCTACATGGACCGCAGCCACGCCTCCGGCCCAGCCCGGTTTCGGCCCAGCGCCACCTGTCGGCCTTCCTCTCCATCGTGTGGGCTCAGCCCCTCTGGTGAGGCCCAGTCCTCCCCAGTTTTGGCCCCGTAGTGTTTTTTTATTGACTGGCGATTTGTCTATTATTCCAAAGATGACTGTTTTACAGAAAAGCCCCTGTTCTTCTTGCATTTAATAACTCACCAACCATGCATCACATGTAAAAACTTAATATATGAAACTTGCTTAGAATTTTGTGTATATTAATAATTTGCAACTTTCATCCATGTTTAAAATGTTTAAATTGCTGTTTGCATATAATTTGCCTATTGTCATGCTAAAATGCTTTAATTCTTAACTTAATAATCGTAGCTCGGTTTTTAATAAATTTTATATGTAAATGGGGTAGAAAAATGCCTAGATTAACATGGTGACCTTTACTTTGCATGTTTAACAACTCTAAAATATGCTTTAGGGCAGAACAGTACCAAACCTAAAATATGCATATGGGGTTTTACCGGAATGGTTGTTTGTTGTTCCGGCCTCATTTAAACTTGCCTAGATAGGTAGTTTTCATATGCTTCATCTCTTGCCATGTTTAACAACATTTAATATTGTTGGGTACATAAACGGGAGAGAACTAAATAAGTCATGTGGTCTTCCGTCAATATGCAACTCGTTGCATATTAAGCTCCACTTAATTTGTAGTATTGTTTGTGCACTTTGCCATGCCATGCTTCATTAAACCGGACATGCATCATACTTGATTGTGCATCATGCCATGTTGATGTGTTGATTGTTTACTATGTGGTTTGCTTCCTTCCGGTGTTGCTTCTTCGGGTTGGTTCCGATAACGTCGCGTTTGTGAGGATTCATTCGACTACGTCTGTTTGTCTTCTTCATGGACCCGTTCTTCTTCCTTGCAGGATCTCAGGCAAGATGACCATACCCTCGAAATCACTTCTATCTTTGCTTGCTAATTGTTCGTTCTATTGCTATGCCTTGATACCTAGCACATTCTCTATCATGACTCCCATATTGCCATGTCAAACCTTTAAGCCACCTTGTCCTAGCAAACCGTTGTTTGGCTATGATACAACTTTGCTCAGCCCCTCTTATAGCGTTGCTAGTTGCAGGTGAAGTTTGGAGTTTGTTCCTTGTTGGAACATGGTCATTGTTGGAATATGGTTATGTTGGGATATCACAATATCTCTTATTTAATTAATGCATCTATATACTAGGTAAAGGGTGGAAGGCTCGGCCTTATGCCTGGTGTTTTGTTCCACTCTTGCCGCCCTAGTTTCCGTCATACCGGTGTTATGTTCCTTGATTTTGTGTTCCTTACACAGTTGGGTTATAATGGGAACCCATTGACAGTCCGCCTTGAATAAAACTCCTCCAGCAAGGCCTAACCTTGGTTTTACATTTGCACTAACAACCTAGCCTTTTTCCCTTGGGTTTCCGGAGCCCGAGGGTCATCTTTATTTAACCCCCCTGGGCCAGTGCTCCTCTGAGTGTTGGTCCAAACTAGAGTCCTTTGCAGCGCCCCCTCGGGGAAACTAGAGGTTTGGTTTTAGCTGTACGGAGCGCTCATCCGTTGTGCCCTGAGAACGAGATATGTGCAGCTCCTATCGGGATTTGCCGGCACATCCGTGTGGCTTTGCTGGTCTTGTTTTACCATTGTCGAAATGTCTTGTAACTGGGATTCCGAGCCTGACCGGGTCTTCCTGGGAGAAGGAATATCCTTCGTTGACCGTGAGAGCTTGTGATGGGCTAAGTTGGGACACCCCTGTAGGGTTTTGAACTTTTGAAAGCCGTGCCCACGGTTATGGGCAAATGGGAATTTGTTAATGTCCGGTTGTAGAGAACTTGACACTCCGCATGTGTAGCCGTGATGGTCTCTTTACGGCGGAGTCCGGGAAGTGAACACGCTGTTGGAGTTATGCTTGAACGTAAGTAGTCTTGGATAACTTCTTGATCATAGATTCTCGAACGTGCCTTGCCTTCTCTTCTCGCTCTCTTTTGCGTAAGTTAGCAACCATATATGCTAGTGCTTGCTGTAGCTCCACATCATACCTTTTCCCCTACCTATAAGCTTAAATAGTCTTGATCGCGAGGGTGTGAGATTGCTGAGTCCCGGTGACTCACAGATTACTTCCAAAACCAGTTTGCAGGTGCCGATGAAACCATGCAGGTGACGCAACTGAGCTCAAGGAGGAGCTCGATGAAGATATCGTTCATTGTGTTATTTCATTCCAGTTGATCAGTAGTGGTGCCAGTCGGGGCGATCGGGGATCTGTAGCATTAGGGGTAGTCTTCTTTTATTTTGGTTCCGTAGTCGGACCTTGTTTGTACTCTGGATGATGTAATGCTATATTCATGTATTGTGTGAAGTGGCGATTGTAAGCCAACTCTGTACCTCTTTCTTATTTAGTACATGGGATGTGTAAAGATTACCCCTCTTGCGACATGCCTACTATGCGGTTATGCCTCTAAGTCATGCTCCGACATGTTGGAGATATAGCCGCATCGTGGGTGTTACAAGTTGTTATCAGAGCCTTCCCCGAGTTAGGAGCCCCCCTGCTTGATCGAATCGTTGGCATTGTTGAGTCTAGAATTTTTTTTGAGTCTTATAGGATTATATATATTGGAGAGTAGGATTCTTTTTACTCTTCAGTCCCTTCGTCGCTCTAGTGAGGCCTCCTGACATAGAATTTTGACTCTTCTCTTCTCAAATTTCACGATTTTTTTAGGATCACGAGGGTATCTTGGAATCGTTCCGATGGTTTTGTGACGAGAACATTGTTCTTGGTGCCTCCTGCCATTTAGGGGTTGTGGCAGTGTCCCGGGGAGTTGAGCTCCGTGGTGTTGTCGTCACAAATTTATTGTTGCAGTTCTGGAATACCTGAGTTTCGCCGACATCGAAAATCTCTTTTATGTAGTTGTTGGTGAGATAACCTTGATGCCACCCAGTATTGGGGCGGGAGTTCGGGAGTATTGCCATAACTTGTATAACGGATGCTTTTCGAAGGTTGAGGTAAATGATTTCCGAAGGTTTCTTGGTTATGTGTTGAAGGATGGATACAGCTGGATGTAGGATTTACTAGATTTGGGTGAGATATTATGCTTCCCCGGTATCCCCAACACATGATTGCATAACCGGAAAGTTTCGGGAGTTTATAAGTGGGAATTCAAGTAGCTCTTAGGATATCTTTCCTACAGGTGCATGATATGAGATTGGGGTTCGACGTCTAGTGGTCCGCCTATCCACGATTGGTTTTACAGTGGTCTCATTGTGTCTTAAAGAGTCCTTGGCTATGCTGACTCGGGGATGCTTCGTATGTCATGTGCACTGCCTTGTACATGATGGTGCTGTACGATCGAGCCCGTGTGGGCCCCACCACAAAAACTTCGGACGAAATCTCTACATATGTTTGTTCCGGCTTATTCTGCAAGCCAATCCTTGTTTTGTTTTGATTGTGGTATTCGAGTTGCTTCAAAGTCAAATGTTGATTCCATACCTTTCCTAAGCGGTGTTCTCATGCTCCTATGTGAATACTAATCCTTCATGATAATAGAGATTGTCATGTCAATCGTTTTCAACCGGCTTGTTTCTCTTCAAGTGGATCCGATCATTTCTACATCCGCAGGATCAAATCAAGTTTTTCTCAACGGTGTTTGTTTCATCCATCCCAAGTTGTCTTTGTTTTCCCACCCTCCCACCCTTTTTCTTCAAGGACTCAGATTTCTTATTCAAGTATCCTTTTATTGATGGGAAGTCTCTCCATTCTTTTCTGTCAATGCTCTTACCCGGTGGTTCTCATGAAGATGCTATACTAGCTCATCATTCTTCGTTCTCTTTCTTCTCCGGTGGTTTCAATTCAAGCTTTCGGTGTTTGATCACATTCTTTTCCTTGTTTAAAATGTTTTCTCATGCCGGTGCACCTCTTAATCATCCACTTCTCGCTATTCAATTGTTCCGGAGTGCTCAAGATATCTCGGAGATTCGTGTTTCCACTCTGCTTTCGTTCCAGCTCTTTCGAGGATGTTATCTCATTCAAGCCATTTAAATCAACCGGCGCAATCCATATTTTAGATCATCAATGGTGTTTCTCTTGAGTGGGACCTAACCCACAGGTCTTTTCCTAGGATCTTACCCGACTCTTCTAATTTTCCCGGAGCTTCTCAAATTCTTTTCGAAGTTTGACGTAAGAATGAATTATCATCAGTCTTATGTATTTTCTCCAAGACCTGTCAAATTCTTTTCACCATTGGCTCAACCTTTCTATTCGTCATCCCGGAGTATCTCAACTGTTAATGGTGGTGTTTCTCTTTGTCATTCTCAACACTTTAAGACCGTAGAAGAGTTTTTCCTCCATATCTTATCCGTTCTCTCAGAGATTCGTGGTTCTAGTTTGAGGCCATCCTCTCATAATTGTTTTGATTGTGGGAATTCTTTTCATCCATCTGGAGCATTTCATGAGTTGTTTTCTCTTTTCTTTCCTACAGAGCCCATCATTTTAGAAGAATTAATCATTTCAGCTTCCAACTCTCGTTTCTCCAAATCTTACCGGTGCATCATCCAAGTATTCTCTAATCAGCTCGGGATCTCTTCATTTCGCTTGTATCTAAAAATTCTCTCAAGTATCTTCATTCATTTTCCAATTCTTCCCGGTGAATTGTGCTTTTGCTACTTTTCTTGTTCAATTCTTATGGTGGTTCGTTCAAGAATTCTCTTCCATTGCTATTCTATTTATTCATTCGTTGTTTCAATTCTATGAGTGGTTCGTTGAAGACCTTCCGCAAGTTTGCGCTATATCTCTCCTCAATCCTTTTTCAAGAAGAATAAGTAGTATGCCAAATCCGTTGCTTGTCATCAATTTAATTGGTGAAGGATAAGCATAATATAATTATTATTCTTGTTTCATCGAGTAAATTCAATTCCTTATTTCGGAGGCTCATCAAGTTCTTGGTTTTCAATTGTTTCATCTTTTCTTTCCTGGAGTTCCAAGCTCTCGCAATTATATCATCATGGAGATCCATCTAAATCATTACAAGGCTTCACCTTATGTTCTCAACTTCTCTTTCTTTTGATCATTCTTTTATTTCCAGAGTTCTTCATGGAGGCTCAACATGGTGGGTCATCAATGATTTAATTCCTTCTTGAAGTGTTCATCGAGATTCTTTTCAGAGGAGCTCAAGTATTCTTTATCTTGCATTTCAAAGTGCAATTCTTTCAACCTTATCATTTGAGGTGGTGTTATGCCATTTGTGACAATTTGAGTTCGTGTTTCATGATACAACAATTGTCAAGAATGAGATAGCTAAACCCACCAATTTCTTCGAGCATGAGCTCTTCTCAATCCATCAATCGCTTTGTTGGAGTTATCTTGGGTTATATTTCACCTAAAGCTTTCCCTAAGGATTGTTGCTATTTACGGTGCTTATAAATGACCCAAGTTCTTCATTTATCCTCCCGGTGAAATAAGTTTCTTGTCTCCTTGTTCATATCAATCCAATCTTGTTTCCATTTATGGCAGGTTTTCACCTCATGTTCTTGAGATGTTTTCCATAAGCCCTCAACAAGCCTGTTCTTTTCTTTGTTGATTTCCCAAGAACTCTGTTAAATCCTTCTTTTTAAGGGTGCTCTCTCAAATTCATTTGAGGTAGAACATGTTGTTTTCTTCTCCATTCTTTTCATTGCATTCTTTCATTTCTTCCGGAGGCAATGTGATGATGCTCTCTTCACTCATCATCTCGTATTGTGAAGATCATGCTCTTTCCTTTGCTTATCCATTCAACCGGAGTGTCGTGTTTTCATTCCAATTCTCTCATCTTATCAAGTTTTACTTCCTTTCTCAACCGGAGTGCTGTCTGAAATCTTTCTTACCCCTTGTGCCATTCTTCCAATAGTTTCGGAGGCAGCGTGTTGTTGCTTTCATCAGGTATTCTCTCATCTTGTCAAGTTCTTGTTAATTCCTTCCATTTGCAGTCAGAGTGCTGTACAAATTATATCATTCTTTTTCCTCCTCTATCTTGTTTTAACCGGAGTGTTGTCGTAATTGATCTTTATCATTCCTTCTGCATCTCGTTTCTACTGGAGTGCTTGCATGTACTTCTTGTCCTTGGAAACACTTTTCTTATGCCTTTCAACCTACAAGGTTCTAGTAATGTTCCTTGTTCCTCTTTTCTAACGGAGTGTTCTCAACTTTGTTCATCTCCGTTGTATTCTTTTCTCGAAGTTGTTCAACCTCTCAAGGTTCTTTGGTTTCACTCGTTTGTCAAAGAAGCAAATTAGTTTTACCCCTTCCTTTTCCTCTTCCTTTTCCCTCCGGTGCCATCCTAGATCTCGTGACGAGATCCTCTCGTAGTGGTGGATTGTTGTGACGCCCCGAGACTGATGCACCAGGTGTCTTCCAGTTATTCGCCGTCGTTGCCATGTCATTTGTTTGCGTGTCGCATCTTTCCATGTCATCATCCGCATTGCATCATCATGTTTTCAAAACTTGCATCCGTCCGGGTTCCCCTAGTTCCGTCCGTTGTCCGTTCTGAGCCCAGACACACTCGCACGCGCCCGCGACACGTCTGAAATAGTATTTTATAAGTGGTCGGGAACTGTTCTCGGAATGGGTTGAAAGTTGCCATGCGGTGTTGTTTTAGTGTAGGTAGGCCGCCTGCCAAGTTTCATCGCATTCGGAGTTCGTTCGACAGCCCAACCGTTAAACTATAGCGGCAATATTAGCCGGTCTTTTCGTCGGACATTTTCGGTCTCCGGAAACCGTGCCGGGCTGCTTCTCTCCCCTCTTCTCTCAGACCAACCCTCTCTCCACAGTCCACCTAGGCCCATGCCTACCCCTCTCCGCGCCCGGAGCCGTCCGATGCGTTCGCACGGTCCAAAAACCCCTCTTTGCTCAGAGCACAAACCCCCTCGCGTGTGTGTCCGAAACTTCCCCGAACCCGGCCCGGGCAGTTGTCACCGTTGGGTCCGGATCATCCCCAAACATCTACAAAACATCATCGTTTTCTTATTTGAACCCCCTACCTATTCATTTCTCGTCCGTCCGATTGCGATCGGAGGGCTCGAGTAGCCCCTAACCTTACCACTCGCTATATATTTTAGCCTAACCCGAGACCAAATCCCTAATTTTTAGGGATCCTCCCAGCCGCCACCGCCGCACTCATTTCCCACCTCGGGATCCTCTCATTCCCCCTGCACCAACCATCAGCCACACCCAGATCCAATCCATCCATCCCATCGATCCATCTCGAGTCAACGACCGCCGGCGCTCAAATCCCGCAGGAGCCTGAACTCCACCTCCTCGCCCACCATCCCCGTCTCTTGGATCCTTGTGCCCCGAGCTCCTCCTGTTCGACCTTACCATCCCCGACGCCCTAGCTGGACCTCGCCGGAGCCGTCGGCTAACGAGGACGACCCCGCGCCACTGTCTTTCTTCTTCCTCTGCTCCGGTTCCTCCTTCCCTCACACGCCTCTCTGTGACTTGCCACAGCAGGGAACAGCCGCCGCGCCTGTGCTTCACCGGAGACCGGCCCCGTCACTGCCCAAGCCCACCGGGACTTCAGCCGTGCCTGTGCCCTCCTCCACGAGCTGCCCAGCCGGGCCTCTCCTGCAGCCGATCCCCTTCCTCGCGCGTCTGTCTCCTCTCGCTGATCCGCCTCGTCCCGGAGCAAGCTCACCGGCGTTCCTCGTCGTCCTCGCGCTGGTGGTCGCCGGCCACCCAAGCAGCAGCAGTCCCGAGCCCCAGCTGCAACCACCTTGACCCACGCCGTCTTCCCCGTCAACCACCTCGAGCGTGGGCCTCGTCCAGCCTCGCCGTCCCCGAGCTCTTTTCCGGCAGGATCCGCCCCAGCGCCGTGGTTCCCCGGTGCCACGAACCTTCCCTGCTTCATCGCTGCTCGAGCTCGGGCACGCTCCCAAGACCCATGGCGCCCCTCCCGTGCGCGCCTCTTCTCGTCCTCCGCGCCCATAGTAGCTCGAGGAGGTGGATCCCCTCGATCCCGTGCTCCGCGTTGACCGCCTCCGGCTACCTTTGTGCTGGATCCGCGCCAAGTCCCTGCTCTGCCTCTGCTTCTTTTCAACGGGGAGGAGGACGCCCCTGCCTTGCTGCGTTGACCGCCCTTCCTTCGCCTACGTGGACCGCAGCCACGCCTCCGGCCCAGCTTGGTTTCGGCCCAGCGCCCCCTGTCGGCCTTCCTCTCCATCGCGTGAGCTCAGCCCCTCTGGTGAGGCCCAGTCCGCCCCAGTTTTGGCCCTGTAGTGTTTTTTATTGACTAGCGATTTGTCTTTTATTCCAGAGACGACTGTTTTACAGAAAAACCCCTGTTCTTCTTGCATTTAATAACTCACCAACCATGCATCACATGTAAAAACTTAATATATGAAACTTGCTTAGAATTTTGTGTAGATTAATAATTTGCAACTTCCATCCATGTTTAAAATGTTTAAATTGCTGTTTGCATATAATTTGCCTATTGTCATGCTAAAATGCTTTAATTCTTAACTTAATAACCGTAGCTCGGTTTTTAATAAACTTTATATGTAAATGGGGTAGAAAAATGCCTAGATTAACATGGTGACCTTTACTTTGCATGTTTAACAACTCTAAAATATGCTTTAGGGCAGAACAGTACCAAACCTAAAATATGCATATGGGGTTTTACCGGAATGGTTGTTTGTTGTTCCGGCCTCATTTAAACTTCCCTAGATAGGTAGTTTTCATATGCTTCATCTCTTGCTATGTTTAACAACATTTAATATTGTTGGGTACATAAATGGGAGAGAACTAAATAAGTCATGTGGTGTTCCGTCAATATGCAACTCGTTGCATATTGAGCTCCACCTAATTTGTAGTATTGTTTGTGCACTTTGCCATGCCATGCTTCATTAAACCGGACATGCATCATACTTGATTGTGCATCATGCCATGTTGATGTGTTGATTGTTTACTATGTGGTTTGCTTCTTTCCGGTGTTGCTTCTTCGGGTTGGTTCCGATAACGTCACGTTTGTGAGGATTCGTTCGACTACGTCCGTTTGTCTTCTTCATGGACCCGTTCTTCTTCCTTGCGGGATCTCAGGCCAGATGACCATACCCTCAAAATCACTTCTATCTTTGCTTGCTAGTTGTTCGTTCTATTGCTATGCCTCGATACCTACCACATGCTCTATCATGCCTCCCATATTTCCATGTCAAACCTTTAACCCACCTTGTCCTAGCAAACCGTTGTTTGGCTATGATACCGCTTTGCTCAGCCCCTCTTATAGCGTTGCTAGTTGTAGGAGAAGTTTGGAGTTTGTTCCTTGTTGGAACATGGTTATTGTTGGAATATGGTTATGTTGGGATATCACAATATCTCTTATTTAATTAATGCATCTATATACTAGGTAAAGGGTGGAAGGCTCGGCCTTATGCCAGGTGTTTTGTTCCACTCTTGCCGCCCTAGTTTCCGTCATACCGGTGTTATGTTCCTTGATTTTGCGTTCCTTACGCGGTTGGGTTATAATGGGAACCCCTTGACAGTTCGCCTTGAATAATACTCCTCCAGCAAGGCCCAACCTTGGTTTTACATTTGCACTAACAACCTAGCCTTTTTCCCTTGGGTTTCCGAAGCCTGAGGGTCATCTTTATTTAACCCCCCCGGGCTAGTGCTCCTCTGAGTGTTGGTCCAAACTAGAGTCCTTTGCAGCGCCCCCTCGGGGAAACTCGAGGTTTGGTTTTAGCTGTACGGAGTGCTTATCCGGTGTGCCCTGAGAATGAGATATGTGCAGCTCCTATCGGGATTTGTCGGCACATCCGGGCGGCTTTGCTGGTCTTGTTTTACCATTCTCGAAATGTCTTGTAACCGGGATTCCCAGCCTGATTGGGTCTTCCTGGGAGAAGGAATATCCTACATTGACCATGAGAGCTTGTGATGGGCTAAGTTGGGACACCCCTGCAGGGTTTTGAACTTTCGAAAGCCGTGCCCGCGGTTACGGGCATATGGGAATTTGTTAATGTTTGGTTGTAGAGAACTTGACACTTAACTTAATTAAAATGCATCAACCGCGTGTCTAGCCGTGATGGTCTCTTTCCGGCGGAGTCCGAGAAGTGAACACGGTGTTGGAGTTATGCTTGAACGTAAGTAGTCTTGGATCACTTCTTGATCATAGATTCTCGAACGTGCCTTGCCTTCTCTTCTCGCTCTCTTTTGCGCAAGTTAGCCACCATATATGAAGGAAATATGCCCTAGAGGCAATAATAAAGCTATTATTTATTTCCTTATATCATGATAAATGTTTATTATTCATGCTAGAATTGTATTAACCGGAAACATAATACATGTGTGAATACATAGACAAACAGAGTGTCACTAGTATGCCTCTACTTGACTAGCTCATTGATCAAAGATGGTTATGTTTCCTAACCATAGACATGAGTTGTCATTTGATTAACGGGATCACATCATTAGGAGAATGATGTGATTGACTTGACCCATTCCGTTAGCATAGCACTTGATCTTTTAGTTTGTTGCTATTGCTTTCTTCATGACTTATACATGTTCCTATGACTATGAGATTATGCAACTCCCGTTTATCGGAGGAACACTTTGTGTGCCACCAAACGTCACAACATAACTGGGTGATTATAAAGGTGCTCTACAGGTGTCTCCGAAGGTACTTGTTGGGTTGGCGTATTTCGAGATTAGGATTTGTCACTCCGATTGTCGGAGAGGTATCTCTGGGCCCTCTCGGTAATGCACATCACTTAAGCCTTGCAAGCATTGCAACTAATGAGTTAGTTGCAGGATGATGTATTAAGGAACGAGTAAAGAGACTTGCCGGTAACGAGATTGAACTAGGTATTGAGATACCGACGATCAAATCTCGGGCAAGTAATATACCGATGACAAAGGGAACAACGTATGTTGTTATGCGGTCTGACCGATAAAAGATCTTCATAGAATATGTGGGAGCCAATATGAGCATCCAGGTTCTGCTATTGGTTATTGACTGGAGACGTGTCTCGGTCATGTCTACATTGTTCTCGAACCCGTAGGGTCTGCACGCTTAACGTTACGATGACAGTTTCATTATGAGTTTATATATTTTGATGTACCGAAGGTTCTTCGGAGTCCCGGATATGATGACGGACATGACGAGGAGTCTCGAAATGGTCGAGACGTAAATATCGATATATTGGACGATTATATTCGGACACCGGAAGTGTTTCGGGTGATTTCGGAGAAAACCGGAGTGCCGGAAGGGTTACCGGAACCCCCCGGGGAAGTATTGGGCCTTAGTGGGCCTGAGGGGAGAGAGAGGGCAGCAGCCCAGGAGGTGGCGCACCCCCTCCCATGGGGAGTCCGAATTGGACTAGGGGAGGGGGGCGCGGCCCCTCTTTCCCTCTCCCTCTCCCTCTCTTTCCTTTCCCCTTCTCTCTTCCTAGTTGGACTAGGAAAGGGGAGTCCTACTCCTACTAGGAGGAGGACTCCCCCCTCCTTGGCGCGCCCCAAGGGCCGGCCGGCCTCTCCGCCTCGCTCCTTTATATACGAGGGCAGGGGCACCTCTAGACACACAAGTTGATCTTCGTGATCGTTCTCTTAGCCGTGTGCGGTGCCCCCCTCCACCATAATCCTCGATAATATTGTAGCGGTGCTTAGGCGAAGCCCTGCGACGGTAGAACATCAAGATCATCACCATGTCGTCATGCTGACAAAACTCTTCCCCAACACTTTGCTGGATCGGAGTCCGGGGATCGTCATCGAGCTGAACGTGTGCTAGAACTCGGAGGTGTCATAGTTTCGGTGCTTGATCGGTCGGGCCGTGAAGACGCACGACTACATCAACCGCATTGTGATAACGCTTCCGCTTCCGGTCTACAAGGGTACATAGACAACACTCTCCCCTCTCGTTGCTATGCATCACCATGATCTTGCGTGTGCGTAGGATTTTTTTTTTGAAATTACTACGTTCCCCAACAGTGGCATCTGAGCCAGGTTTTATGCGTAGATGTCATATGCACGAGTAGAACACAAGTGAGTTGTGGGCGATATAAGTCATACTGCTTACCAGCATGTCATACTTTGGTTCGGCGGTATTGTTGGATGAAGCGGCCCGGACCGACATTACGCGTACGCTTACGCGAGACTGGTTCTACCGACGTGCTTTGCACACAGGTGGCTGGCGGGTGTCAGTTTCTCCAACTTTAGTTGAACCAAGTGTGGCTATGCCCGGTCCTTGCGAAGGTTAAAACAACACCAACTTGACAAACTATCATTGTGGTTTTGATGCGTAGGTAAGAACGGTTCTTGCTCAGCCCGTAGCAGCCACGTAAAACTTGCAACAACAAAGTAGAGGACGTCTAACTTGTTTTTGCAGGGCATGTTGTGATGTGATATGGTCAAGACATGATGAGATATAAGTTGTTGTATGAGATGATCATGTTTTGTTGAAGTTATCGGCAACAGGCAAAAGCCTTATGGTTATCTCTCTATTGCATAAGATGCAAGCACCAAATAATTGCTTTACTTTATCGCTATGCGATAGCAATAGTTGCAAGAGAAATTGTTGGCGAGACAACCATGTGACGACACATTGATATAGATCAAGATGATGGAGATCATGGTGTCATGCCGGTGACGATGGAGATCATGACGATGCTTTGGAGATGGAGATCAAAGTCACAAGATGATGATGGTCATATCATGTCACATATTATGATTGCATGTGATGTTTATCTTTTATACATCTTATTTTGCTTAGTTCGGCGGTAGCTTTATAAGATAATCTCTCACTAAATTATCAAGGTATAAGTGTTCTCCCTGAGTATGCACCGTTGCGAAATTTCTTCGTGCTGAGACACCACGTGATGATCGGGTGTGATAGGCTCTACGTTCAAATACAACGGGTGCAAAACAGTTGCACACGCGGAATACTCAGGTTAAACTTGACGAGCCTAGCATATAACAGATATGGCCTCGGAACATGGACACCGAAAGGTCGAGCGTGAATCATATAGTAGATATGATCAACATCGTGATGTTCACCACTGAACCATCTCACGTGATGATCAGACATGGTTTAGTTGATATGGATCACGTGATCACTTAGAAGATTAGAGGGATGTCTATCTAAGTGGGAGTTCTTAAGTAATATGATTAATTGAACTTTAATTTATCATGAACTTAGTCCTAGTAGTATTAGCGTATCTATATTGTAGATTAATAGCTCGCGTTTAGCTCCACTATTTTATTTTTGATATGTTCCTAGAGAAAACTAAGTTGAAAGATGTTAGTAGCAATGATGCGGATTGGATCCGTGATCTGAGGTTTATCCTCATTGCTGCACAGAAGAATTATGTCTTTGATGCACCGCTAGGTCACAAACCTATTGCAGGAGCAGATGCAGATGTTATGAACATTTGGCTAGCTCAATATGATGACTACTTGATAGTTTAGTGCACCATGCTTAAACGGCTTAGAATCGGGACTTCAAAGACGTTTTGAACGTCATGGATCATATGAGATGTTCCAGGAGTTGAAGCTAATATTTCAAGCAAATACCCGAGTTGAGAGATATGAAGTCTCCAACAAGTTCTATAGCTAAAAGATGGAGGAGAATAGCTCAAGCAGTGAGCATGTGCTCAGATTGTCTGGGTACTACAATCGCTTGAATCAAGTGGGAGTTAATCTTCCAGATAAAATAGTGATTGACAGAATTCTCTAGTCACCATCACCAAGTTAGTAGAACTTCGTGATGAACTATGATATGCAAGGGATAACGGAAACGATTCCCAAGCTCTTCGTAATGCTGAAATCGACGAAGGTAGAAATCAAGAAAAATATCAAGTGTTGATGGTAGACAAGACCACTAGTTTCAAGAAAAGGGAAAAGGGAAGAAGGGGAACTTGAAGAAGAACGACAAGCAAGTTGCTGCTCAAGTGAAGAAGCCCAAGTCTGGTCCTAAGCCTGAGACTAAGTGCTTCTACTGCAAAGGGACTGGTCACTGGAAGCGGAACTGCCCCAAATATTTGGCGGATAAGAAGGATGGCAAAGTGAACAAAGGTATATTTGATATACAGATTATTGATGTGTATTTTACTAGTGTTCGTAGCAACCCCTCGGTATTTGATACTGGTTCAGTTGCTAAGAGTAGTAACTCGAAACGGGAGTTGCAGAATGAACATAGACTAGTTAAGGGTGAAGTGACGATGTGTGTTGGAAGTGGTTCCAAGATTGATATGATCATCATCGCACACTCCCTATACTTTTGGGATTAATGTGAACCTAAATAAGTGTTATTTGGTGTTTGCGTTGAGCATGAATATGATTTGATCATGTTTATTGCAATACGGTTATTCATTTAAGTAAGAGAATAAATTGTTATTCTGTTTACATGAATAAAACCTTATATGGTTACACACCCAATGAAAATGGTTCATTGGATCTCGATCATAGTGATACACATATTCATAATATTGAAACCAAAAGATGCAAAGTTAATAATGATGGTGCAATTTACTTGTGGCACTGCCGTTTATGTCATATTGGTGTAAAGCGCATGAAGAAAATCCATGCTGATGGGCTTTTGGAATCACTTGATTATGAATCAGTTGATGCTTGCGAACCATGCCTCATGGGCAAGATGACTAAGACTCCGTTCTCCTGAACAATGGAGCGAGCAACAGATTTGTTGGAAATCATACATAATGATGTATGTGGTCCGATGAATATTGAGGCTCGTGGCAGGTATCATTATTTTCTGATCTTCACAGATGATTTGAGCAGATATGAGTATATCTACTTGATGAAACACAAGTCTGAAACATTTGAAAAGTTCAAAGAATTTCAGAGTGAAGTAGAGAATCATTGTAACAAAAATGAAAGTTTCTACGATATGATCGCAGAAGTAAAATATTTGAGTTACGAGTTTGGCCTTCAATTAAAAACAATGTGAAATAGTTTCACTACTCACGCCACCTGGAACACCACAACATAATGGTGTGTCTGAACATCATAACCATACTTTATTAGATATGGTGCGATCTATGATGTCTCTTACCGATCTACCACTATCGTTTTGGGGTTATGCATTAGAGACAGCTGCATTCACGTTAAATAGGGCACCATCTAAATCCATTGAGACGACACCGTATGAACTATGGTTTGGCAAGAAACCTAAGCTGTCGTTTCTTAAAGTTTGAGGTTGCAATGCTTATGTGAAAAAGTTTCAACCTGATAAGCTCTAACCCAAATCGGAGAAGTGCGTTTTCATAGGATACCCAAAAGAAAATGTTGGGTACACCTTCTATCACAAATCGGAAGGCAATATATTCGTTACTTTGAATGGATCCTTTCTAGAAAAGGAGTTTCTCTCAAAAGAAGTGAGTGGGAGGAAAGTAGAACTTGATGAGGTAACTGTACCTGCTCCCTTATTGGAAAGTAGTTCATCACAGAAATCTGTTCTTGTGACTACTACACCGATTATTGAGGAAGCTAATGATGATGATCATGTAACTTCAGATCAAGTTACTACCGAACCTCGTAGGTAAACCAGAGTGAGATCCGCACCAGAGTGGTACGGTAATCCTGTTCTAGAGGTCATGTTACTTGACCATGACGAGCCTACGAACTATGAGGAAGCGATGATGAGCCCAGATTCCGCGAAATGGCTTGAGGCCATGAAATCTGAGATGAGATCCATGTATGAGAACAAAGTATGGACTTTGATTGACTTGCCCAATGATCGGCGAGCCATTGAGATTAAATGGATCTTCAAGAGGAAGACGGATGCTGATAGTAGTGTTACTATCTACAAAGCTAGAATTGTCACAAAAAGGTTTTCGACAAGTTCAAGGTGTTGACTACGATGAGAGTTTCTCACTCGTATCTATGCTTAAGTCTGTCCGAATCATGTTAGCAATGGCCACATTTTATGAAATCTGGCAAATGGATAAACAAAACTGCATTCCTTAATGGATTTATTAAAGAAGAGTTGTATATGATGCAACCAGAAGGTTTTATCAATCCTAAAGGTACTAACAAAATATGCAAGCTCCAGCGATCCATCTATGGACTGGTACAAGCATCTCGGAGTTGGAATATACGCTTTGATAAGTTGATCAAAGCATATAGTTTTATACAGACTTGCGGTGAAGCCTGTATTTACAAGAAAGTGAGTGGGAGCACTACAACATTTCTGATAAGTATATGTGAAACACATATTGTTGATCGGAGATAATGTAGAATTATTCTGCAAAGCATAAAGGAATGTTTGAAAGGAGTTTTTCAAAGAAAGACCTCGGTGAAGCTGCTTACATATTGAGCATCAAGATCTATAGAGATAGATCAAGACGCTTGATAAGTTTTTCAATGAGTACATACCTTGACAAGATTTTGAAGTAGATCAAAATGGAACAGTCAAAGAAGGAGTTCTTGCCTGTGCTACAAAGGTGTGAAGTTGAGTAAGACTCAAAACCCGACCACGGCAGAAGATAGAGAGAGAATGAAAGTCATTCCCTATGCCTCAGCCATAGGTTCTATAAAGTATGCCATGCTGTGTACCAGACCTATTGTATACCCTGCCCTGAGTTTGGCAAGGGAGTACAATAGTGATCTAGGAGTAGATCACTGGACATTGGTCAAAATTATCCTTAGTGGAATAAGGATATGTTTCTCGATTATGGAGGTGACAAAAGGTTCGTCGTAAAGGGATACGTCGATGCAAGTTTTGACACTGATCCAGATGACTCTAAGTCTCAGTCTGGATACATATTGAAAGTGGGAGGAACTAGCTAGAGTAGCTCCGTGCAGAGCATTGTTGACGTAGAAATTTGCAAAATACTTATGGATCTGAATGTGGCAGACCCGTTGACTAAACTTCTCTCACAAGCAAAACATGATCACACCTCATTACTCTTTGGGTGTTAATCACATAGAGATGTGAACTAGATTATTGACTCTAGTAAACCCTTTGGGTGTTGGTCACATGTCGATGAGAACTATGGGTGTTAATCACATGGTGATGTGAACTATTGATGTTAAATCACATGGCGATGTGAACTAGATTATTGACTCTAGTGCAAGTGGGAGACTGAAGGAAATATGCCCTAGAGGCAATAATAAAGCTATTATTTATTTCCTTATATCATGATAAATGTTTATTATTCATGCTAGAATTGTATTAACCGGAAACATAATACATGTGTGAATACATAGACAAACAGAGTGTCACTAGAGTGCCTCTACTTGACTAGCTCGTTGATCAAAGATGGTTATGTTTCCTAACCATAGACATGAGTTGTCATTTGATTAACGGGATCACATCATTAGGAGAATGATGTGATTGACTTGACCCATTCCGTTAGCAAAGCACTTGATCGTTTAGTTTGTTGCTATTGCTTTCTTCATGACTTATACATGTTCCTATGACTATGAGATTATGCAACTCCCGTTTATCGGAGGAACACTTTGTGTGCCACCAAACGTCACAATGTAACTGGGTGATTATAAAGGTGCTCTACAGGTGTCTCCGAAGGTACTTGTTGGGTTGGCGTATTTCAAGATTAGGATTTGTCACTCCGATTGTCGGAGAGGTATCTCTGGGCCCTCTCGGTAATGCACATCACTTAAGCCTTGCAAGCATTGCAACTACTGAGTTAGTTGCAGGATGATGTATTACGGAATGAGTAAAGAGACTTGCCGGTAACGTGATTGAACTACGTATTGAGATACCGACGATCAAATCTCGGGCAAGTAATATACTGATGACAAAGGGAACAACGTATGTTGTTATGCGGTCTGTCCGATAAAAGATCTTCATAGAATATGTGGGAGCCAATATGAGCATCCAGGTTCCGCTATTGGTTATTGACCGGAGACGGGTCTCGGTCATGTCTACATTGTTCTCGAACCCGTACGGTCCGCACGCTTAACGTTACGATGATAGTTTCATTATGAGTTTATATATTTTGATGTACCGAAGGTTGTTGGGAGTCCCGGATATGATCACGGACATGACGAGGAGTGTCGAAATGGTCGAGACGTAAATATTGATATATTGGACGGCTATACTCAGACACCAGAAGTGTTTCGGGTGATTTCTGAGAAAACCGGAGTGCCGGAAGGGTTACCGGAACCCCCCGGGGAAGTATTGGGCCTTAGTGGGCCTGAGGGGAGAGAGAGGGCAGCAGCCCAGGAGGTGGCGCGCCCCCTCCCATGGGGAGTCCGAATTGGACTAGGGGAGGGGGCGCGGCCCCTCTTTCCCTCTCCCTCTCCCTCTCTTTCCTTTCCCCTTCTCTCTTCCTAGTTGGACTAGGAAAGGGGAGTCCTACTCCTACTAGGAGGAGGACTCCCCCCTCCTTGGCGCGCCCCAAGGGCCGGCCGGCCTCTCCCCCTTGCTCCTTTATATACGGGGGTAGGGGGGAACCTCTAGACACACAAGTTGATCTTCGTGATCGTTCTCTTAGCCGTGTGCGGTGCCCCCTCCACCATAATCCTCGATAATATTGTAGCGGTGCTTATGCGAAGCCCTGCGATGGTAGAGCATCAAGATCGTCACCACGCCGTCGTGCTGACGAAACTCTTCCCCGACACTTTGCTGGATCGGAGTCCGGGGATCGTCATCGAGCTGAACGTGTGCTAGAACTCGGAGGTGCCGTAGTTTCGGTGCTTGATCGGTCGGGCCGTGAAGACGTACGACTACATCAACCGCGTTGTGCTAACGCTTCCGCTTCCGGTTTACGAGGGTACGTAGACAACACTCTCCCCTCTCGTTGCTATGCATCACCATGATCTTGCGTGTGCGTAGGATTTTTTTTGAAATTACTACGTTCCCCAACAATATATGCTAGTGCTTGCTGCAGCTTCACCTCATACCTTTTCCCCTACCTATATGCTTAAATAGTCTTGATCGCGAGGATGTGAGATTGCTGAGTCCCCGTGACTCACAGATTACTTCCAAAACCAGTTTGCAGGTGCCGATGAAACCGTGCAGGTGACGTAACCGAGCTCAAGGAGGAGCTCGATGAAGATCTCGTTCATTGTGTTGTTTCGTTCCAGTTGATCAGTAGTGGTGCCCAGTCAGGGCGATTGGGGATCTGTAGCATTAAGGGTAGTCTTCTTTTATTTTGGTTCCATAGTCGGACCTTGTTTGTACTCTGGATGATGTAATGCTATATTCATGTATTGTGTGAAGTGGCGATTGTAAGCCAACTCTGTACCTCTTTCTTATTCAGTACATGGGATGTGTAAAGATTACCCCTCTTGCGACATGCCTACTATGCGGTTATGCCTCTAAGTCGTGCTCCGTCACGTGGGAGATATAGCCGCATTGTGGGTGTTACAGGAGCAATTGCAATCTACCATAACATAGGAAAGAGCCAATATATAAGAGCTTTTCAGCAAGTCCACATACTCAACTATCATATAGTCTTTCACAATTGCTGACACTCACACAATACTTATGGGTATGGAGTTTTAATTGGACACAGAGAAAGATAGGGGCTTATAGTTTTGCCTCCCAACGTTTTACCTCAAGGGTAATGCCAACAATAATAGTTCATGAAAACTCACATCCAATTAGCCATATATACCAGGATCTTTCCAACATACTGTGCTTGCCAAAGGATAAAATGTAAAAAGGAAGGGTGAAGATCACCATGATTCTTCACTACAAAAAAAAAGACACATCCGTGACATTTTGGGCCGAACGAATTTTTTTCTATCATACGTATGACACTTCTATGACCATAATTGTGATAAAACCTGGTATCATCATAGATGTGGTGGGCTCCTACTTCTATGACAAAAAATCATGACAGAAAATGGGCTTTTCGTCCTGGGCGGGCCGGAGACGCAGCTGCATGACATTCTTTGGGCCATCCATGACAGAAAAAACCATGGTAGAAGCGAGGGGGAGAAAAATTTCGGGGAGTTCCCGGTTACGGTGGGAGGTCAGGGGCAGAGCTATGCGCGTTTCTCTTGTACACGTACGCGCGTGTACGCGAGGCGTTGGCTCTAACTGAACCCGAGTAAGGCGTTGGGCTCTAACTGAACCCGAGCGATTGCACTGCAGGCTATGTGTTACTGAACCCGTTCGATCGATCGATGGATGTTAACTGAACCCGCTCGAGCGATTCCTTTGCTACTGCTGCTAACTGAAGCCGATCGATGATACCTCTGGGATGAACAGTG
>NC_041386.1:162145724-162164488 GCF_002162155.2 Triticum dicoccoides
GGTGGAGGGGTGCCCGTGGAGGGGTGGTTGAACAGGACCCCGTGGTATGGAGGGCTGGATGAACAGTAGACAGTGGAGGGGTGGTTGAACAGTAGCCGATGGAGTAGCGCGCAGTGGGGGCTGGATGAACAGGAGCCCGTGGAGGATAGAGGAGGTCGACGGTAGCCTGTGGAGGCTGGAGGAGGTCGACGGTGGAGATGAACAGTATCCCATGGAGTCCCGTTTTGCGGTACGCCAGACCCCTCCTGATGAACAGGACCCCCGTTTCGACCGTAGGAGGTCCGCTTCGTCCGTTTTGCGGTACACCACACCCCTCCTGATCAACATGACCCCCGTTTCGACCATAGGAGGTCTGTTTCCTCCGTTTTGCGGTACGCCAGACCCCTCCCGATCGACAGGACCTCGTTCCGAACATAGGAGGTCCGTTTCTTCCGTTGTGCGGTACCCCATGCCTCGTTTCCATCGCCTGTTCCGTCCAAGCCCTCCCGATTAACACGACCATGCATTCCGTTCTGACCCAGCCGGTTGGCTCCCACGTGTTCCGTTGCCTCCCGATGAACACGACGCATTCCGTTGCCTCCCCATGAACACGACGCATTCCGTTGCCTCCCCATGACCACGACGACGATGCTATTTCTCCGTTCCGACCCAGCCATGTACACGAGCCCTGACCGTATGTACACATACGTGGCCGTATTTTCTTTCTTGCACCCTGGCCGCTGTACGTACGTGTACATGCTACATGCGTGCCTCTACTATGACACGTGCGCACCTCTACTACGACACGTGTGCGCCTCTACATCGACCAGTATATATGTATGTACATGTTCGCGGCCAGAATGACAATGCTACGTACGCTTCGACCAGGTGGGTCCCGACTGTCAGGCACTTCCTTGCGTGCGAAGATGTAGCTGGTGGGTCCCAGCAGTCAGGGGGCGAATCGTTTTGTTTTTTTTACCCAGACGCACTTCCTTGCATGCGAAGGTGTAGCTGGTGGATTCCATCAGTCAGGGGGGAAACATTTTTTTTCACAAAATACGGTGGCCCGACCGGTGGGTCCCCACTGTCAGGTGGAGGAATAATTATTTTGCACGTAATAAGGAGGCACTTCCTTGCTGCGGCCGTGGACCCAGCTGTCAGCCTCTCCACGTACAGTCCACGTCTGATGGAAGCCGTTCCTTGACCACGTTGACCATGCTGTGCCGAGAGCACCAGGGCGGTGGACAACGGCGAGGCCTAGGAAGGGGACGACGCGGAGCCGGGGAAGACGCGGCAGTGGATGCCCATGCGTAGAGGAGTACGAAGGTTCACTGGTTCGCTGCGGTGTGAGGCTGCCGTCACCGCAGAATAACAGGGAGTGTGGGTGAGTAGAGGGACGGCCTGGCCAGCGGTGGGAGTAGTAGGGGTCGTGAGGCCTCCGCCGCATCGCAGCCGGCCATGGGAGGCAGGAGCACGAGGCACGACCGGCGCTGGTTTGGGCGGCTGGAGCAAGAAGACCAGAGGTTGAAGAAGCACTACGACCGTTGGATGGACATCGTACGGTCACTGGAGCTAGAATCGTGCATATATTAACTAAGTTGACAAAGCCCTCCGTCCTCGTCAACTTAGTAGGCCCACAAGTCAGCCTGCCACTATACTGGGTCCCAGCTAACAGGGGGATTATTATTATTTTTTGTGCGTAATAAGGAGGCACTTCCTTGCGTGCGAAGATATAGCTGGTGGGCCCGAGCTGTCAGCGGCGGTAACATTCTTTTCACGAAATAGAGAGGCCCTTTCGGTGGGTCCTTGATGTCAAGTGGAGGAATCATTATTTTGCGCGTAATAAGGAGGCATTTCCTTGCGTGCAGCCGTGGACCCAGCTGTCGGCCTCTCCACGTACAGTCCACTTCAGATGCATGTCGGTGGTTGACCACGTTGACCAGGCCGCGCCGAGAGCACCAGGGCGGTGGACGACGGTGAGGCCTAGGAAGGGAACAACACGGAGGCAGGGAAGACTCGACAGTTGTTTCCCACGCAGAGGGGAGTACGACTGTACGAGGGTTTACTAGTTCGTCTGCCGTCGCCGGAGAATAACAACAGGTGTGGGTGAGCAGAGGGATGGCTAGGCCAGCGATGGGAGTACGGTGGGGCGGTGAGGCCTGCGCGGCAGCACAGCCGGTCGCAGGGAGGAGGGAGCAGGCAGTCCTCCCGTTGGCACTTGTTTGAGCGGCTGGAGCAGGAAGAGCAGAGATTGAAGAAGCATGGCGGCTGTTCGATGGATATCAAATAGTCACTGCTTGTGCGTCAACCTTTTTTTAGGAAAGCCTCAAATCTGTGGAAAACAGCATACAACACATTTGCTAATTTTCAAGGTTTTTTTGGAGCCCATATTCTTTTTGTTAGCATTACAGCCCATATTTGTGGCCAGGGTTAAAAAATTATACGAAATTTTGCATATTTCGGCGCGGTCCGAACTGTTTTTAATCCCAAAATTTCGACTCACATTCAAACTGATTTTAAAAATAAATGTATATCAATATAAAATCCAAAAAATTCTCCACGCATAAAAATTAATCTAATTTAAAATCTCGAAATGAAAAAAAAGATATTTGAAACTAATTGCCGGTTTGATGTGTTTTAAAAATGTACATCCCATTTCTCATTACTGATGGGCCATTTTCTCGGCCAGCCGAATGAAAGCTCTCCTCGTCTTGAAAGATTTGCAGCCCAATAGGCCTGACAAAGCGACTTACTTGGCAAATCACAAAAAAACTGGGCTGTGGCCGTGGACCCAGCTGTCAGCCTCTCCATGTACAATACTCTTCCGATGGAAGTCGTTCCTTGACCATGTTGACCACGCCGCGCAGAGAGCACCATGGCAGTGGACGACGGCGAGGCCTAGGAAAGGGACGACGCGGAGCCGGGGAAGACGCGACAGTGGAAGCCCATGCGGAGAGGAGTATGAAGGTTCACTGGTTTGGCTGCGGTGTGAGGCTGCCGTCGCCGCAGGGCCTGGCCAGCGGTGGGAATAGTAGGGGCGATGAAGCCTCCACGGCAGCACAGCCGGCCACGAGAGGCAGGAGCATGCGGCACGACCGGTGCTGCTTTGGGCGGCTGGAGCAAAAAGACCAGAGGTTGAAGAAGCACTACGGCCGTTGGATGGACATCGTACGGTCACTGGAGCTAGAATCGTTCATATTGACTAAGTTGACAAAGCCCTCCGTCCCCGTCAACTTAGTAGGCCCACAAGTCAGCCTCCCACAATGGTGGGTCCCAGCTAGCAGGGGGTATTCATTTTTTTGTGCGTAATAAGGAGGCACTTCCTTGCATGCAAAGATATAGCTGGTGGGTCCAACATGTCAGCGGGGGGGGGGGGCATTTTTTTCATGAAATACAGAGGCACTTCCGGTGGGTCCCAGCTGCCAGGTGGAGGAATCATTATTTTGCGCGTACAGTCCACGGCCGACGGATGTCGTTCGTTGACCACGTTGACCAGGCCGCGCCGAGAGCACCATGGCGGTGGACGATGGCGAGGCCTAGGAAGGGAAAGACACAGAGCTGGGGAAGACTCGACAATGGTTGCCCACGCGGTGGGGAGTACGAGGGTTTACTGGTCCGGCTGCCATCGCCGGAAAATAACATGAGGTGTGGGTGAGTAGAGGAATGGCCAGACCAGCAATGAAGTAGGGTGGGGCGGTGCGGCCTGTGCGGCAGCACAGCCGGCCACGGGAGGCGAGAGCAGGCAGTCGCACCGGAGCTGGTTTGGGCGGCTGGAGCAAGAAGATCAGATATTGAAGAAGCAGCACGGCCGTTGGATTAACATCCAACGGTCACTGCTGCAAGAATCGTTTGTGGACTAAGTTGACAAAGCCAAAGTACACGTCAACCTAGTACACCCACAAGTCAGCCTCCAAATCTGTCCCAAACAGCATACAGCCCGAAATTTCTAGCCAGATTCAAATTAATTTTAAATCTAAATATACCTTAATTTAAATTCAATGAAATTTTACCCGCACAAAAACAATGAAATTTAAAATATCAAAATCCGAAAGAAAACATTATTTTGGAACTAATTGCCTGTTTGCTGTATTTTTTTCATTTTACAGCCCATTTATTATTACTTATAGCCCATTTCTTATTACTTATAGCCCATTTTCTGGGCAAAATGCATCCCTCCTCGTCTTGAAAGATTTCCGGCCCAACAGGGCGTAGAAAAGCAAGTAGGCCTACGTTGGTTATTCTGCAAAAAACAAAATAGCTGGCTAGCCATTTTCAGAAAGGAAAAAAACAAACTGGGCCGGTCACGTGCTAAACATATGAAATAAAAGCCTGGGCTAGACGGGCCACGGGTCTCGCACAACCCACTTGATACCCTTCTCTGTCCCAAAAAAACAAAATTACTGCACGCGCTGCTGGGTCCCTACTGTCATCCTCACCATGTACAATCATCTCCTTATTCCTCTCGGTTGTTGACCATGTTGACAACACCAGAGGGCGGCGCCGCGGCGAGCGAACCAAGGCGGAGGATGATGGTGAGGCCTCGGACCAGAACGAACAGGAGCCGGGGAAGATCACAGCCAGCCGTGGCAGGCGGGAGCAGGCGGTCCCGCCGGCGCTAGTTTGGCTTTGGCGGCTTGAGGAAGAAGAGACTGAAGAAACTCAACAGACGTTGAATGTCAATGGTTAAGGTTGGCACAATCGTTTGTTGACTAAGCAGACACCAAGTAGCATACTTTTTTATATATAGAAAGAAAATCAAAGACTTGGGAAGGCGTACAGAACAAGCTAATGTACCAGTAAAGAGACGTTGCTGAGTTTTAGAAAAAAGAAAGACGTGCTCCTGTAGCTGGTTCGAATCCAAACCTAGACTATGACTATCCATGCTACTTGCAAGTAATGAAACTAACATATCCAACGTTCGCTTATCCTCTTCTCTACTTACTCTGCCTAGCATCAGAAGCTCTGGCCGCAGCAACCATGTCCGCTGGCTGCTCGTCCACCTGCTCTTCAACAGGCAACAACTAGATATGCGCCAAGTCGCCACCCGTACCATCGCCTGTGGGTCTCATCACACCCCCGCCGGCGCGCGCACCGTAGCCGATTGCTCATCGCAACCCGCTGCCATTGGTGTGGTGCCACTGCTGCAAATCACGCGGAGTCATCCGTCGCGTCTCAACCACAATCCGCAACCCTGGCCGAGTCTTCTACAGATGCCTGAATCATGGGGTAATAATATGTTTAAGTGTTGTTCTGCTGCTTTCAGTTGTTGATTTATTTAATAGTTTGGTTGATGATCTTCCAATTTAATTCATGCAGAAAAGGGAAGATTCGTGTGATGGAAGTTGCTGATGTGGGGGAATGCAACAACGCTGATTATTTGGTTAGCCGAGGAATCCCAATACCAGCATGTTGGGGTGTTGGACAAGTAACTGAAGGAACGGTAGAAGAGGAAGATGCAGAGCAGAAGGTTAAAGATGCAGTTCCTCTGATCATGGCCAAGCAACAGCTGATGAACGGCCTTGACAGCAATGAGGAGATGAAAGAGCTTGTGAAGATAATGGGCAAAATCGATGTGCTCTGTGGGATGATTGTCTCTTCATTTGCAGTGTATGTAGCACTCGTGATGTATTCAGTGCCTACGACATGAGCACTTTGCTCAAACTAGTAATGAATGAAACCTGTGTAGCAGGCTGGGTGTAGTGTTGTGAACATCTAATGATTTCTATTAACGGAAATCAGGGGGTATCCCCTTTTTCTCATATAAATAAATAAATAGCAGAGGCCCTGTCGGGTCAGCTTTGTTCTCATTCGAAGACGTCGAGCAAATTGCAGTCCAACAGCAAACTATGTCATCAAATTCAAGTTTCACTGCCAAATATGAGTACAACTAAACAACAATGTCTTCATGTTTTAGTTGTCATACAATCACCAAACACAAATCAGCATACATAACAAGTGATGTTCTCACAGCAAAATACTAAACAACATGTTCATCAGGTTTCAGTTGTCATAGCAAACACAATTTCACATAGTAGATAAAAAACATCTTCTGACAGGCAAATACGACAAAAGCAATGTAATCATCATCCGCAGCAGCAGCGTCAACATCTTTGCCATGTGTATCAGTCTGAATCATAATTCCCCACGGTGTCATCTTCTTCTTCGTCCTCAACGTCCTCAAATGTTGGCTTCTTCTTGATCAACTCTTGTATGTCCACAACACGACAGACAATCTTTTCGCCGGTGTCATTGACGTGATGGTTCTCAAAGATATTAGGAACATCTATGTTGTCTTTTACATCAGGAGCAGTGTAAGCATCATCTTGTTGTGCAATTTCATTAAACGAATTCCTCTGCTCAAACCTTTGCAATACTCTCCATTCATCGCTACGTGCAAATGTGTCTTCCAAGAGAAATATCTGTGTTGCTTGATTTTCCAAAATAAAAGGCTCGTTGGTCTGGTACGCCGCCTTGACATTGATGGATTTGAAATAATCATCAGCTCTAGGTTTTGTGATCCTGGAAAACAGGTTATACCAACGACAGCACAACAGAACCACACATCGATGATTCCTCGAAACTGGAGATATACTGCAACTGAACAATGTCTGTTATGTTAGCATACATTTCAGTTGTCTCTTTGTCATACGTATCCGTGCTCATGATGGCACTGTTTTGTGTCTTCCTGCCTTCATCTGGTGCAAGAGTGTTGTAGCGCACATCTCCAACAACGCAAGATTCATAATGTCTTACCCGAGTATCAGGACCCATTGCTAGTGAGTAAAGGCCATCATCAATTGCCTGCCCATCCTCCCGCATCTTCTTAACCTATGGTTAGAAAATAGACAAGCTGATCATCTTATGTACTCAATATATTAAAAAAACTGATAGTGCACTTCAAAAGCTTACATGGTTCTTGAACCATTTCGCAAATCCTGCCATAACCAGTTTGTCAATGTTTCTTGGATTTTGCGGCAGTAACTCCTCTTTGTAGATGCTGCACAACATAGTGATCGCATCAAACATATAAATATATAACAATGTGTTGCAAGTTTAGTAGATTACGATGTATAAGCTGCAGTACTGCACTTACTTGATATAAGGTAGTATCTCAGGACAGTTATTCAACACATACCATACCATTTTGTCCAAATATTTAGGTTTGTCCTCTTGTTGACTCTTCCCTGTAACTCGAACAGAATAATCGAAAACATTAAGCCCGGGATTGTCTTCACCCACCTCTTTGCTAAGCTGATCAGCTGTTTCAATGTATTTTGAGTAGAATGTCAATGCTTCTGTAGCAATGCAGGCCTCTGCAATGGAACCCTCGGGTCTAGCTCTATTCCTAACATAGCCCTTGAAAGTGCCTAGCCGCGTTTCAATAGGGTACATCCAGCCATACTGTACTGGACCTCTAAGTAGTGCCTCATCAGGTAGATGAACAGCCAAATGCACCATCACATCAAAGAAGGCCGGAGGATATATCTTCTCAAGGTCGCATAGGATAGTTGGTATCTTGTCTCTAAGACGCTCCAAAGCATCTATCCTGATATTCCTACTACAGAGTTCGTTGAAGAATTGTCCCAACTCTGCAACTGCTCTGTATAAGTTAGGGCGGCCCAATCCTCTAAGGATAACAGGCCTTTGAAGTAGGATGTTGCAGTCATGTTTCCATCTGCACTGACTCTCCTTTCAGGGTTGGAAGCAAATCCATGTGGGAATCTCACATGTGACAGGACCTCGCAGAATTCTTTTGTTTTTACCTTGTCCAAGACGTACACAGCTGGTGTCATATCCCGTGGTTTACCTTCATCTTGCACCTGCAAATCCTTTTTGATACCCAGGTGTGTCAAAGCAATCCTAGATTTTAAGGTATCTTTCGTCTTGCCTTCAATATTAAGAAGTGTGCCGATAATGCTGTCACATATATTTTTCTCGATGTGCATCACATCAAAATTATGCCGCAGATCCAAATCTTTCCAATACTCCAAGTCCCACAAAGTGGACCTGCGGGTAAACAATAATCTCTCTTCTACCCTGCCACACTTCCTTTTCCCGCTACCATTACCAGGATGGTTTCCTGGTGTAATATGCCTGACCTTCTCTAATTCCACTTGCAACTCATTGGTGGTGAGCCTCTTTGGCGCATCACGGTTTTCATGCTCATTGAACACATGTCTTCAGTATTTTCTAGGATGCGGCTTGTCCTTGGCAAGGAAACAGCGGTGTCCAATGTAACAGATCTTGCTAAGTATTGTGTATGACAGCGGATTCCTGTCACAACGAACACATGCATTGTAACCATGTGTCGTTTTCCCTGACATAGTGCCCAAAGCCGGATAATCATGTATGCACCAAGTTATAACAACACACCGAAAGAAATTAGCTGGTGGGCTGCTATATAGGTCTCGAGCGAGAACACCCTTCCATAGCTGTTGAAGTTCCTCCACAAGAGGCTCCATGAACAAATCAAAATCCTTTCCAGGACTTTTTGGACCTGGGATGAGCAAGTACATCATGTAGTTTGATTCTTTGGTGCAGACATTTGGAGGCATGTTGCAAGGGATAACAAGCACTGGCCACATGCTATATGTGGCGCTCTGGTGTCCAAATGGGTTAAATCCATCTGAAGCTAAGCCAAGTCTAATGTTTCTCGGCTCAGCAGCAAACTCTTTGTGTTTATCATTGAAGCTTTTCCACTCACTACCATGAGATGGATGGCTCATTACATTCTGATCTCTGTACTCCTGGTTCCTAGAATGCCACAGTATATCCTCTCTTGTTTCAGCATCATGAAACAACCTCTGCAATCTTGGTGTAATTGGAAAATGTCTCAGAACATTATGCGGAATCCTCTTCACAACATCGCCATCTTTCCATCTTGATGATTTGCATGTCGGGCATTCACTTAAGTTGGCATAATCCTTCCGGAACAGAACACAATTATTCTTACAAACATGGATCATATCATATCCAATTCCAACTGCACGAAGGAAATTCTTCATTTTACTATAGGTGTGTGGCAGCTCAGACGCATCTGGGAAAGATTTGCGGAAAGCAGCCAACATCGCATCGAATGATTTGTTGGTCATCCGCTCAGATGTCTTCACCTGAAGAAAGGTGACCATAGCTGAGAATACTAATAGCTTATTTCCTGGGGTGACAACAATGTTGCATTGTTCCAACATGCAGGCCCATCATTTTTCTTCTGCAGGTGAAAGTTCACGGAATGCACGAGCATTTCGTAGCATTGTTTCAATGTTGGTCAAACTCACTGGCTCCGCCGCCACCACCTCCTCCTCCTCTTCCACCTGAGCATCAGGTAGATCAAGATGGTGATCTGTTGCTTCCACGTAGTCAATAACATTGACGTTCACAGCTTCACCATGATGAACCCACCTAGTATATGTGACCGACATCCCATACAAGTGTAGATGATTTTGCACAGTTGACTGTGGTCTTGTAACTGAATTCATACAACTGCTACACGGGAAGAGCACATCTGATTTCGGACCACCGTACTCAGCTCTGATAAAGTTCATGAAGTTTTCAACCCCCTTGACATATGCAGCGGAGAATCATCGAGCAGAAGTTATCCAAGCCCTGTCCATCTGTTAGACATACAAATTAGTTCTTCTACTAGATATTACAGGAAAAACATATATGCTTTTTATGAAGTCCAGAAAAAATACCTAGGTCGATGTCTAAAGCTATGGCAAGATATTTGGATGAGCAGATCTAAGTAACGAAATATATGTAAAGCTAATTCAGCAAACAGATTTGAGTGCCAAATTATGGCAGGCTGTTTCAGCAGTTAATGAGGCTGAGCACACAGCCATCAAACTATCGAAGGCCATCGCAGCAATGAAGATCGAGTATAAAACGGTGTAGAGCTATTTCACCTAACAGATTGGATACTAGACCATGGCAATCTACGTCACAATAAATATATGGTAGGATATTTTAGCAACTAATCGGCCTTGGCATGCCATCTCAGCTAAGCAGATTGAGTGTAGAACAGGGCAAGGAACCTTCTTAAGCAGAGCATATTGATAGTAAAGTACTTCGGCAAACAGTGAGATTAACAACGTCTATCAGCTAACATTCAGCGCTACACCGACATGAACGGGGCCTTAGTCTAGAATGCGCGTACCGTGGGAGAAGCTGACCGCCGTGCGTCTCCACACGAACGTCGCCAGCGGTGGCGGCACTGACCGCCGTGCACCTCCACAAGAATGTAGCCAGAGGTGGCAGCGCAGCTAGAGGACGGCAGTCTATGAGAGCGTACTGTGGGAGCGAGAGGATCGCCGAACCGCGGCGCCGACGTATCGGCACGACGGGGAGGGCGGCTTTGGGGGAGCGAATGGAGTGGAGGGGGACAGGGGGAGGGGTGGTCGGTTTCTCCAAGTGCAGTCCCACGTGTCAGTGAAGAGGCAAGCCGAAGCGCGTTCCATTTGCGTGAGCCGTGTGCAGGACCGAACGTGTGTGGGATGCAATGCGACCGCGACAGGAGTGATGTGAGTGTACCGCCTTTTTTCCTTTTAAACTAGGTGCTTCGCCCCCTCAAATTTTTTTTGTTGCTTCGCGCAATCCATCGATACTACTACTAGTAATCCGGTAATCCCGACTAAAATGGCGCGGCCGGGTCTTTTCCCGTGCGATATGCTGGGAGGTTGGCTTAGTTGGGTTTTTCGGATGAGTAATGCTACACATACGTAATCCCAGTTACGTAATTAACGTAATGTGAAACATGTGAGCTGTTGATTGTAGATTGGGGGGAGGGAGGGGCCCACCACCATGAAAATTAGGGGAGGAGAGAGAGAGGCAATTTACGTTAACCCTTTCGTAGGTTCCCGTAGATGTAGAAAGATGTGAATGTGTAGTGGACGTACTATTGGAGTGCCTAAGATAATTTGTGTATGTATAGACCATATGTGTTTATTTTACTTCGTATGTTAGATTTGTCTCGGTTCAATAAAAAGCAGAGTTGGTGATGATGGTGTGCCTGTCATCCTACAATATAGGCCGTCCGATCTATATCTAACGGATAGGAAGGAAACTATGACAATTTACCCGCACTCCTCTCCACATTTGCAGATAAGGTTTTCCCTCGTTCATCCTTTTCTCCCACAAGATCTTGATCTTCCGTGCAATGCACGGGCATCTTGCTAGTACTCCTACAATATGTATATTATTGTGAAAGTTCATATACACCAGCCGAGATTAATGCAAACACGCCAGATTTTCATTACATTTCAAACTTTTATAGGATAGAAAAATAAAAGAAACCCGATCCTAAACCTATTCTACGGCGGTGACCAACGTCCTCCATCTGCGATCTCTATGTACGGGGGCGGGGTTCAAGACCGGTGAAGTGAAGGTGCGGTCTCCGGTGAGGAAGAGTAGAACACGGGATACGGACCGGCCAGTTGGCACACCATGCCCTGCCGCCTCCCATGCCCTACTCATCCTCGGAGGAGTTCCCGACCATTGGACGGTGACAAGTAGGACACGTGGCTGACGGTGCTCCCGTCGTCGGCCGCCAGCATGGCCACCGCTTGTGCGGTCGCGTCCGCGTCCGGCTATGCCGCTATTGCGTCGCGAGAGGCGACTTGAGCGAGGGCGGCGACCTCGAGCTTCATCCCCGAAGACAAGCTCTCCCGCAGAGCGTTCGCACTTGCGGTCATGGTGGATGTGGTGCCAGGTAGGAGGACGATGCGCTATGGTGTGGAGGTTAGCTGGGGTTGCCGCTTTAAGTAGCGCATTCCGGTGAGGCCAAGCGTCCGGGTGCGTCATTAAGTCACCGGAGTTGGTTCCTCGGGCACCTAGCCTCTTAACGACGACATACGAACGGACGGCATGAATGCGGGCAGCTGGTGCCGGCTAGGAATGCACCGCGTGATGGCGCGAGGGACGAGGGTTTTGGTGTGCCAGGGTAGTTGCGATCCCCGCATGTCATTGAAAAAGCAAGACGACCCGGCATGGTCTCAGGTCTAGAGGATGCAGTTGGCCGTGCTACACCACTCCGCGGACGCGTCGCGGCGCCCCGTGCATCCTCGACGAGTCGAGTGTTGGGGCGTGTTTGTATTGTGGCCAAAGTGCACCTTACCAAAATTTTGGTCATGACCCAAAGATTGGTCTTTGTTTGGATGGTTGCCATTTTTTTGGCATGCCAATGAACTCTAGCCAACTCTAGTTCATTTTTCTTGCCAATGTCGGCCAAATCATGGGCAACCAATACCTCAACCAAAATTTTGGTCATGACCCAAAGATTGGTCTTTGTTTGGATGGTTGCCATTTCTTTGGCATGCCAATGAACTCTAGCCAACTCTAGTTCATTTTTCTTGCCAATGTCGGCCAAATCATGGGCAACCAATACCTCAACCAAAATTTTGGCTACCCAATGCTTTGATGGGGCAACCTTGGGCACAACCAAACATACCGTTGGTCGTGCCACAGCACTAACGCCACCCTTGGCACACTGAAACCGACCGTGTCTAGCTACGATATGAGCGTGTCGCTCACCGCGGTCGCCGTGTCCAGAGGCGGTGCTGGGGCTGCGCCCCGTTGTTGGCCCCAATGACCCACATGAATGGTTGTCGGTGGCGAAGAGGTCGTGGGCCAGCTCCTCCATTAGACTAGTCTGCCCCACATGTCGGGTTCCCTGTTTTCCCGGCCATATTCGAGCGTCAGTGCTCCGCGTTGCGCATTAGGCCTTTCACTATGTAGGCCAAGCGAGACAACTTATTGTTTATTGAGCCATTCAAGTATAATCATGTGGCGTTTGCTTATTTCTCATTCCTCTCCAACCCTCTTCTCCATCGATCATGTCGCCCTCCAGTCGAGTCCATCCTCCCGCATGCCTCATTTGAACATTCCGCCGAGTATCATTCGCATGTACCCACCCTAGTCCTCTTTCAATAGATCTTCGGACCCTGAGATGAAATCGAGAGGGAACGAGTGGGGACACGTGATACCTAAGGCGGATTCAAAATTTTGAACCGGTGATCATAGCATCTGCAAATCATATATAAAGGGTATTCAATGTTCGTTTCGTTTTTGAATGTACAATATACTCCCTCCTATCCTTTCTAGTTTACATACATGTTTTATGTGTAGTCAAAGTATCTCTACTTTGATAAAAATGTATCAACATTCAACAACGCCCAATCAATATTTTTATATTCATACATACTCCTAGATTTGTACTCGAGATGGTTTCCAATTTGACTATTGACAAGATTAATAGTACATGAGATGTATAATGTGAAAATTATATCATTGGAAACTCCTTTCACATACGAATTTGACCCTATGCTTTGTGTAAGTTGCATGTCATATATTATTACTCTAACATTTGGTCAAAGTTAGCCTCGAAAAACGCATTAGACCCTGTATGCTTTGTGTAAGTTGCATGTCATATATTATTACTCTAACATTTGTGTAAGTTGCATGTCATATATTATTACTCTAATATTTGGTCAAAGTAGTATAGTGGAAGTGGATCCTCTGATGTAGGTATCCCTGCCTTACCCTCCCTTTCGGTCACTTACTGGCGGACCCCATGCTTGCTAGGCCCCGCATGTTAGTTACTCAATGGGTTCGGCCACGTCAGGGGATCCTCATCCGTAGTATACTCCCTCTGTTTTTATTTACTCCGCATAAAACGGAGGGAGTGGTATTATAATAAATGACGCGGGCGGGGGAGGGGGTGGGACGTTGGTTTGCTCTCAACTACGGTCCCACAAGAGAGCGAAAACGCAAGACGAAGCACGTTCCATTCGGTGAGCGACGTGGAGGGTCCAGCGTGCCGGGCTGCAACGCGAACACGACAAGAGCGATGTACAGTCAAAACCGATTGACCGGTCGTCACCAGAACCACTATTCACACCAGAACCTTCGCTGCTCGGCCTACACCAACCACTGCCCTAAAACCACACCAAATCTCCAGCCCATTCCCCCACCTTTCGATCCCCTAGCCCGCATCAAGCGTCCCCTAGTTCGCCGGAAAGCCGTGGTGCGCTGCAAGATCACTTACTACAAGATGCTGACGCCGGAGAGCCGTGCAGAAATCACGGCGGCGGTCGGCGCCACAGACCTCCATTCCCAAGCTTGCTTTGCGGCGGGCCAATCCCCGAGTTCTCTGGAGCCAAGCTACAAGGAGGAGGAAGCCGATACAATGTTCATGGCGGAGGTCGCGGCGCAGAAGGCCCCCGATGGGTATGAGATGATGGACATCAACTTCGTGCCGGCGTCCGAGTCCCCCATGGTGCAGGCGGACCAGTGGTTCAACATGGCGATACTAAAGGAGGACCGGGAGGCAGAGGCTCAACTCGACACGGAGCGCGCGCATGCCTCTGCCATCGAGGCTCTCCTGCAGGCGGAACCGGATGTCGTGGATGTGAACCGAGTGGCGGAGGCTCAACTTGAGGCGGAGCGCGCGGATGCCGCTACCATCAAGGCCCTCCTGCAGGTGGAACAGGACATCCTGGACTTGAACCGGGCGTCAGAGGCTTGACTCGACGCAGAGCACGCGGATGCCGCTCTCATCGACGCCCTCCTGTAGGCGGAACCGGACGTCCTGGACTTGAACTGGGTGGTGGAGGCTCGACTTGACGCAGAGCGCTCGGATGCCGCTGCCATCGAGGCCCTCCTACAGGAGGAACCGGACATCGTCGACTTGAACTGGGTTGTGCCCTCGTCCGTGCAGAGCGCCCGCACGCTCTTCTTGAAAGAGTAGCTGGAGGCCGAGGAAAACCATGGTGCGGAGACATACATCGGTAGCGACGGCTGGTTCGCGCTGGCAGCCAAAGACGACGAGGCCGTCTCTTTCCGCGAGCAGTGATAGTTTTTCTTTATGTTGTTGATTTTATGGATCTTTTGCTGTGTAAAAACATATATTTGTTTTGCAAGTCGCCTGACTTGGGTCAGTCTACCATTTCAGGAGGTTGGATGAATATCCTACGTCTCCTAACCCTTCTTTCCTTCTTCCTCACCTCTTCTTCTTCCCCAACAGACCACGCACGGGCCGTACAGATACTCCCCAACATGCGGTTGGACAAACATACTCTATTAATGAAAACTATGTGTCAGCGATAGGATGGCTGAGTTTGGTTTGTTCGCATGCGACAACACGTGTCAGTGAGGGTGCGTTCCCTTGGTTGGGTTTGCGGCGTGCAGGAGCGACTGTGTGAGGGTGCGATGCAACCGCGGCGTGCAGGAGCGACTGTGTGAGGGTGCGGTGCGACTACGACAGCCGTGGGCAAGTGTACCTCCTTCTCATTTTGAAAACTTTAGGCAAGCTTGGCAAAAATGTGTGGCGAAGTTTGGCAATGCAAGGCCTAGACCCAAACAGGATAAGTACGTACGTACTAGTAGTACTTGTGTTAAAAAAGAAAGGCGGGGTTTTCCTTCGCGGGATTTAATCGATACAAATCCTCGTTTCACGTGTCAATTAATGCGTAATTTTTCTCCAAAGACCAAAGAGCTAACCATATCACTCCTCATCGCTTGATTAATGCAGCGCCATGCAAACCAACCTTCTCACTTCCGCATGCATGCATGTCGTCTCTCTCTCTCTCCCCTGTCCATCTCTTTGTACGCATGCGCCTCTCGCTCTCTCTCCTGTTTCTGCATGCAAGCAGCTCTCTCTGCCTTGGGAAGATGCGAAGCACATGGGAAAGAGAGATGAGATTACTGTAGGCACGCATGCGGTGGAAAGAGATGGAGGGCCCGGTTGGAAAGAGCAGCGGAAAAAATGCAAATGCGCAGAGCATTGCGGGGAAAACAAAATTTTCTTAGACACAGACAAAAAAGGACCGGAGGGGGTACTACTAGGAGTACTAGTGCGGTGAGATGGTTTCTCGAAGAAGACGATGGAGAAGCGGAGTCAGCGAAGAGTGAAATGATGGTTGCTTCATCCGTGCTTTTGTGATTTGACGCCTCACTGCTTTGTGATTTGTGATAGAAGGGACATGGGAGTAGACTATGTGCTCTATACTGTACTACATGCGTACAAGCATGGGAGAAAGAGGAGAGACGTTGCATTTTTCTATTCCTTCAATCAATCAATCAGGGAGCTTCGGTTCCATCTTTTTGGCTTTGGCAACACCGTCCACAATGGTTCCCATGATGCCAAAAGCTATTTTCACATTTGGCTACACATTGTGGATGCCCTTAACCGTACCACTTGGTTTTGCTCCTGTGTGCTATCTATACATATCTCAATTATATTGATCTAAAAAATTATAGATTCAAGATTAGTAAAAAGGAGGTGATTTTGCCGCGCGGATGGCGGGGGAGGTTTCTTATTTGAGCAATGCTACATCCACGTAATGGTTTACGTAAAGTTACGAACTGATGTGATGTGGGACTATTTGATTGGATTAAAGGAGAGGATTAGGCCCACCCCACCTGAAAATTAGGGGGGCATATATAGATTAGATGGAAAGTATACGTAGCAGCTACGTAGACCTTTGTAAGTCTAGGATTAGGCTTCTTATTTTCGGAGGACGTTGTCCTCGCGGTTTGCTAACATGCGGTCCCACGTGTCAGTGCTTTACCAAGCCGATCTGCGTCCCACATGAGACAGAACAACGACAGAAGCAACACGTGGTTAAGTTGAAGAAGATGAGGGAGAAGCGGATTCAACAACGAGTGAAATGATGGTTGCTTCGTCCCTCCAACTTAACTGCGGGAAAGGTGCAACTTTGTGATTTGACGCCTCATTGCTCATTACTACGCCGGCACCATGACTAGGGTGCTTCACGCCGGCTGCTCTGCACTGTATTCCGGTGTGGCACGTGGACCCGGCAGCTTGATGTCCCACATATCGGCGAAAGGGACTAGAAGATTTATGAAAGCGGGCGCTCCACTCTTACGACGGAGGAGTAGACGACACGACGGCCCAGTGAACTGTCACTTGTACTATATAGTACTATAGTTTTGCTGTTTCGCATGATCCATCGATACAAACCCGATTAAACAGGAAAGGGAGGGATTTTTCCCTCGCGGTAGATGATACTGGCCATACATTTCAAAGGCAATTTTAATGTATGCAAACTGAATAATTATAAGTAACAATATGATATCTAGTAAAACTAAAAACACATATGATTTATTGTGTTAGAGTGTAGTAGTAGTAGTGCTGTATTGCATAGTTGTTAGATGTAACATGCGAGAACGTGTAGAGATGTAGTTTTGGAGGGCCTACAGAGTGAAAAGCGTAATACGGTCACCGAACTTCAGAATAAGCTGATTACAGTCACTATATACGTTTTGCGGTGATTATACGGTCACTTGCTCACAGTTCAGCATCGGATTGCACTCTGTTGACCGGCCAAATAGTCTGCATGGCGCCATGTTGACTAGTTAAATTGACCATGTTCCTTGTGGGTCCCACATGTCTTTTCGCATAGGCAAAAGGTCAGATAAACACAAATTTACGCAAGCGCGACAAGGCTCCAACCCGTGCGCGGGAATCACCTGGTTGTGTATGTGTCTGTCAGGGCCTGATGTGTGCACATGCATGTGTAGGTTGAGCACTTGAGCGTGAGAGTGTGTGTTGGTCGTGTGGTGTACTGGTGTGTGCATGCATGCGTGCGTGCATGCCTGCGTGGCCGCGTGTGTATGTGTGAGTGTTGCGTGCGTGTGTGGGTGCATGTGTTGCGTGGATACAGTTCGTGTGCATGCGTGCGTGTGTGTATAATCACCACACCAGCTCATGTGTGTTAAAACAGACGGCTCAGCATACCAATACAAGGCCACCTTGTCAGCTGTGCCCGCGGTCATGACTTCGAACCATCGTCCAAATATTTTTTTGTCGTTTGTTTTCATTCTTACTAGCAAGATGCTTGTGCGTTGCATGTAACATCAAGATGCATTTGTATGACTTGTTTATCTTGTGAGAGAAAAGGATGAACGAGGGAAGGCCTTATTTGCAAATGTGGAGAGGTGTGTGGGTACCTTTTTGCAAAATTGCCATAGTTTCTTTCCTATCCGTCAGATATAAATCGGACGGCCTATATTGCAGGATGGCAGGCACACCATCATCACCAACTCTGTTTTTTTATAAGAGTGTATTTTATGTATTTTATAAGAGTGGAGATGTAGAGTAGATACAAGTTGACATGTGGGCATGATGGTAGTGAGATAATGTGATGCAACACTAGAGGTGCCACGTGGAGCGTTTAACTGGTCAACTAGTCATGTCATGAGCAAATACAGAGTTGTACGGTGAGCCCGTGACTGTATAATAACCACTAAACGTAAATGGTGACTGTAATGAGTGGATTTTGAAGTCCAATGTACGTATCGTGCTTTCTCTTCAAATACAATGATCGTCATTGCATATATCGCGAGAGAAAGATGAAACATGCGTGAATTTTCTGGGGGCTTACTTTTAGAGGACCCGGAGATAGTTTTGTGTGCATACGTGAAAGGGGCATACAGGGGGGTATGCGATGGAGAGAGATATGCTCTTCATTTCTCTTTATTATGACTAACTTTGTATATAGTATAAAAATATACAAATTCACAGTGCAAAATAAATATCATTGTGGGCACCATGCAATGCAAATTAGCGTTCGTACTCCTCCATATAACTTTGTAATGTTGTATATATGTAGAAACTCTAAAATAATTTTTTGGCCACACTTTATTCAAAAGGAATGTTGTATGAGAAATAAATGTGAAGAGAGGGCTTTTTAGATCAATGGGGTACGTGATGTAACATGTGTGAATGTGTAGTTGATGCATTTGGCGGGGCCTAGAGAGGTATGTGTGTG
>NC_041386.1:162164822-162198103 GCF_002162155.2 Triticum dicoccoides
AGTGTGTATATGCAAGGGGGGGGGGGGATAGAGGCACCAAGAGAAATTTTCTGTGTGTGTGGTGTTTGTATTGGTATGTGTGGGTGTGAGAAGATAATGGGACGTGGGGGCAGAGGGTGTGTCACCGCGTGAGGTCCGGTGGGTCGAGGTGAGGCCCTTCGTTCGGTTCCGTCCTGCACCACATTGGTCGGCCTGTGACGTATTTAGGAAGACCCATGGATGACTAGTCGTACAAGACAAAGATAGCAGAATTGTGAAGGACTCTGTGTCCACTGACAAAGCCGGCTAGGATTTGTAACCCTAGGTTCTCGGACTAAGGTAACCCCTTTATCTCTAATATTACTATTCATCCAACCTAACTTTAAGGGGCATCCTACAGAATGCTCTGCTAGAATCATACTCGTCGATTAGGAAGAGAGGTGTGAGACAATGCGTGAGAGACAGGCGTAAAGATAATGTGCGTACATGAGACACGTAGGCAGGTCCATGTATATAGAAAGGGTCGATGAGGATTGTGCGTGTGTATGCTTGAGAGAGGAAGAGTGCTTGTGATAAAGGTTAGTGGAAACAGTTGTAAATGGTTACGAGAGGGAGGGAGGGTTATATCTAGAGCATGTGTGCGAGAAAGACACCTCGGGAGAGAGTGTGTGAGCATGTGGGAAGACTACCGATGGAGTGAAACTACACGTAAAAGACTGCTCTACACATTGATTAAATATATAAATTGTATCCAAATATTAGGATGGGATCATGATATTTGCAATTCGCGTAAGGAGCGGTCATTGATCCATCAGACATCTAGATTCTATCGAATTTGAGCATGTCTATGTTATTATTCGACACAATTGATCCACATAGTTAGTATTTTGAAGTCCAGACAATGCATCACTTTAGCAATCGAATATAAACGTGAGTATAGTTCATGTTGTGTGTGTAAAGCACATTATACATACGAAAGTTACACAATGGACATTATAAATAGCTACCTATGAACTAACATACATTTGAATTCAACTTAAGGTGGTTTAAAAAAATCGAATTCAACATGAAGTCCATTCAATTATTTGAATTTGATATCATGGCATTTGTAAACCATACCTAAATTATGGGGGCACCAATCTTTGCTCTGATTTTGTACATAATAGCATATGTAGTCGTGTACAAAATAGATTCAAATTTAGCTCCTCCATTCCGAAATAATCGTAGTTATAGGATTTTCAAGTGTCAAAATTTCAAAAAGAAGCGGATAATTTAATGAGGTTTTCAAACATACAAGGTCAAATATAACATTGTCTATTTAGGTCAATCCTAATAGTTCAAGAGTACTCTAAACGTGAATGCTTGTGTTTCAAAATTTCGAACGAAGCGCCAAAAGAGCCTCTACTCGCCTGAAACCGCGTGAGACCAATGTTTGGTAGTACAAGGAAATTACTTTTCTAATAACTCCGACCCGTGAAACCTACCGGCCCGACGTCCAAAGGTCTAAACCGGGGTAGGTTTGTAGCTTCATCTAGACGCCACGGAACCGCATCCGAAAAACATTCATACACAATGGCCGCCTAAGCACACATGCGCGCGGCCGAAATCACTCCCGCCCACTATTTGGGACACCTGGGATTACCATCCTACCCCCGATCCGTAGTAGGTCCAAAATTTAAGAGGGGGCAAAGTTTGTACTTTCCCCAAATTTCAAACAAGCGTGTCCCATCTTCTGTTCAAAAAAGATAAAAACAAGCGCGTCCCAGACCGAAACATGGTTCCCCCCACCCGTCCGATTCCCCATTCGTACTCCGTGGGCGCCAAAACTACCTCTCCACTAGCCGCGAAACCCCAGCATCCTCCGTCCGCCACCCCATCCCACCCATCAACCGCCGCCCTCCTCCATCACGCCGGAGCCGATACCCCGACGTCGTCGTCCACCGCAACCTCAACCGCAACGGCTTCCACGGCTAGTAGTTGAAGCCGAGGCCGAGCCGTCCGTACCCGAGCCAGTTCAACCACGCTGTCCTGCGCCTCACCGCTGCCGCTCCAACTTCGCCACCCTCCACTGCACCGGAGCCGTTCCTCCTACGCCGTCCTTCGCCGCCTCGGATTTGCTTCCCCTCCGCCGACATACGACCACGGCAACACAGTCAACAATTTGGCCATGGGTTTGTCCAAGCCTGCACCCTCTAGAACATCGGTTTCCCCGGTAAAAAGAAGAAGATCGGTGCGACATGAGGAGGTGACCACACCGGCAACCGAAAAAGGTACTCCTCTTCCCTTATTTGTGCAAATCTTACGTTTCTGCTTGCACAGTATTCATCCCACAGAAGACACCAGTTGACCACTTCTTCTTGATACTAGATGTTCCTAGTACTCGCGATGCACAAGGTTTCTCCTCATATACTATTTCACCTTAGCTAGAGGTCCGTTGCCCCCCTGAATTTCAATTTCGGGCCAGTTGATTCCCAATTGACGGAAGCATTCCCTAGCGTAACAGGCTCTAGTACAACTATTACGCTAGGGAAGCAGCGCCTTGGTGTTTATCTTAGGGGCGTGTGCAGCCTAGAGCTATTGGCGCCCGATCTGGAGGTCGGCCGGGATTAAAGGGATGGCCTGGGGGCGCTGCCAAGCACGGCGGTGGTGTGAGGTCGATGGGAGGGTAGGGTGGCGGAGGCAGGGGTCTGGGCCGGTGGTCGCTGGCGGTTCGAGAAAGATCGTCAACAGTGACTGGCGGGAGGTAGACGAAGGCCATCTGCCCGTTCCTTATAGATTGGACGGTTCATTAAAAAAAATCGACTGACCTATTTATTTTCAGTCGACTGTTATCTTAGATATGACCACATGTGGTGGTGTGCTGGAGGAGTACCTGCATTTCCTGTGCTCATATATTACAAAATCATACGGAGTAGAATCTAATTTTGTTTGCCATGCAATGTCGTAGAGCTATCATATGTCTCCTGTCATTTATTTTCAGCTACCTGCTATCTGCTACTTTTACAGTGCACTAGTTCTACACACACTTCACCCTTACTCTCACTATTGTGTTTTTATGCAAGGGTATTTCAAACTCTACTGCCATGAGAGAAGCCAAAAAGAAAAGAGAGAAGTCGCTCCAGCTTCGTATGCGGGTAGGCAAGACACGTTACATTGCTATAAAGGGTGCAGTGTCAACAGATGGAGACGGTAAACGTAGCTCTGGAGTTGACGACCTCACTCGCAATGAACCACCATCCCAGGTGCTTGCTTTAACTTCGTGGTGTCATATGTGGTTGCATGTTCCATATGGTGTTTAGCTTGTATTCGAAAGGCCGAAGTCGGTAAGATAAGGAAATATATATTTTTACATGAACCACCATCCCGTGAGCACCAGAAGACAAATAGCTAGTCAGGGCACTGGCCGAGCCAGTGACAAGCCCAGCAAAGATAGGCATCACCTGGAAGCCAACTAAAAAGCTGCGATGGTGGCGAAGCAGCCCGCCTCCCACCAGGCTCTCAGGTCCTAGATGATCATGCTCACCACTCCAGCCGGATGTCTAGCTTGTATTGCTTCCAATTTGGTTAAATTGCATCTGCTTAGCTTACACATTGTACCTTTGAATATGACATGACTTTCTGTTTTTGGTACATGCTAGTACATCTGTGTATTAACCATGTTCTTACATCAAACTAATGTTCTTGTGTATCCCTCATCAATCACTTATGATGAGGCAGGCAGGCAAGGGGACTACTCCTCATTTAAAGAATGCAGCGTCAACCTCCTGACATGATTCTCAAGAAACATAAATGCTAGATGAAGATAGTGAACGTAGCTCTGTAGTTGATTACAGCATTTCCCCTACACTAGCATCGAGGTGCTTGCTCTAACTTGGCAGCGTGATATGTGGTTGCATGTTGCATATGGTGTCTAGATTGTAATTCTTCCAATCTGGTTAAACTGCATGTGCTAGTCTGCTTAGCTTATACATTATACCTGTTAACGTGACATGCCTTCCTGTATTTAGTTCATAGTACATCTGTCTATTAAGCATGTCCTTACATAAAACTATTGTTTTTTGTATCCCGCATCAATCAACATGACGAGACACCTTTAGTATATGCAGTGTGATATTAGTTGCATCTTTCATATGATTTATAGCATGCGCTGCTTCTAATTTGTTGAAATTCCATTTATGATGGGATGCTTTTAACTTGGTAGGGTCATATTGGTTGCATCTTTCATGTGGTGTCTAGCTTGCATTGCTTCTTATTTGCTGGAATGGTTTCTGGTTAGTTTACACAAACAGTTGTGAACATGCCATGCTGTCCTGTTTTTCGTACATATTCCATCCTGGTATTATGTGTTTGCCTTACATCAAAGTAGTGATTGTTAGTATCATGCATGAATGAGTTCTGAAGAGAGAATTTTATTGCTTTTTCTTGTCAATTTTACTTGACAATTCAAAATAAATAAAGCGGAAGGAAGTTAGCAAGGCAGCGGATAAAGGTGCTCCTTCCGAACGGAGGGCCTCTACAGTTTCTACTCCTCCACACCCCCAAGATGATTTCCAAGACAACACATGCATAGACACTCAACAAAGCTGTGTTTATGATGAGGACGTCTCCCCTAGTGCAGCATCACCGGTGCTCCCTCTAATTTGGCACTGTTATATGTGGTTGCATGTTATGTGTGATGTCTAGCTTGTATTGCTTCTAATTTTGTTGAATTCCATCTGCTTACTTTACACATTATACTTGAATAAGACACGTGTTCCTGTTTCTAGAACATACAATATCTGTCTATCACACCATGTTCTTACATCAAATTACTACTGTTGTGTAACCTACAATAATCACTTATCATAAGACACGTTTAACTTTGGAGTGTGATATAGGTTACACCTCCCATTATTTTCTAGCTTGTACTACTAATTTGTTGAAATGGCACTTATGGTGAGATAGTTTTAACTTGGTAGAGTGATATTCGTTGCATCTTTCATATGGTGTCTAGCTTTCATTGCTTCTAATTTGTTGAAATGCCTTCTCCTTAGTTTACACATCATAAGCTGTGAATATGCAATGTTGTGAATATGCAATGGCACTAATGACGAGAGACCTCTAACATGGTAGTGTGATGTTGTTTGCATCTTGCATATGATTTATTTCTTGTACTGCTTCACATTTGTTTAAATTCCATTTATGATGAGACACTGTTAACTTGGTAGAGCGATATTTGTAGCATCTTTCATATGGTGTCTACCTTCCATTGCATTGCTTCTAATTTGGTGAAATGTCTTCTTAGTTTACACATCATAGTTCTGGTTATCTCTTCCGTCCTATTTTTCATATATATATTACATCCTCCTATCATGTGGTTGTCTAACATCAAAGTTCAGTTCGTCTGCATCACGCATCAATTTGTTCTGAAGAACTAAATTCTTATTCGTTTTTCTTGTCGGCTTGACTTAACATGGCACAGAGAAAGAGGAAGAAACACAGAATGGTAGGGAATGAGAAGCGGATGAATCCTGCAGATTCTGCTGGTACTGATGGTGCAATAGAAGGTCAAAGTCCAGCGAAAAATTCTACAAACACGGCATCCCATGCTACACGAGTTGCAAAAAAAGCCAAACAGAAACAAATAGCTGCCACCAAACAAGTAGAGACAGCCCTAGTTCTTGCAACACCTACCACAGTACTACAAGCTGCACGACTTACTCGTGCGTCAACTGAGCTAGCAGCACGTTCCCAAGCTCCCTTGCCACCTGACACTACTTCCCAAGCACTCTTGACACAAGACGAGTTGGCAATATCAGATGAACCTTGTGAGCTTCAACAGCAAGAAGGTAGTTGCTGCAGTCAAGTTACAGTTGCATGCTTCTTTATATGTAGTCTCACAGTTTGATGTACACGAACACTTCCTATGTTTGTTGTTGGACTAGCACCTAGGCGCAAGAGGAAACAAACATCAGGGATAATGCTCGATAGGTTAACTAAATCTAGAGGAGGAAGAATGGAGATCCGTTTTGAGGCAGGATTAAAAATGCCACGTGATGCTATAGAGTCAGCCAAGTTAGTATCAGAGGCAGCGGTTGCCGTTAGGTGTCATGTACGTATCCTCCCAACATGGATTCAGTACAGTAATGACAAAGATGAAACCCAGTTCAACACCTTCCTCGACCATTTATCTGTAAGTATGGTTATGTATGGAAACTAGTAATATCGTCTTGCTCTGTCCCATACTTTCTAGGTTGTTGCTAATGAGACTCCCATAATTTTCAACAGATGAGGTTCAAGTTGGATAGCCAAGATGATGCAACCAGACAAACTTGCACCCATGTTTTCAAGTCTGCTCTGTGACAGTATCAGTATAACTTGAGGAAAACTCACTTTGAAGACAAGGCTAACAGTGAACTTTCCCAAACATCTCTAGTGGAAAATATATCGGATGAAGACTGGAGGGGCCTTGTTAAACACTGGTCTGATCCGAAGTATCAGGTACATTATATATATGTGATTAGATCACATGTTGAAGTCCTATTTACACATGTGCCACACAAATCTATCTTCTTGTAGGTGAACTGTTCAAAGAACAAGGCCAACCGTACGAAAGTGAAATTCCAACAGACGACAGGATCTCGTAGCTATATTGCACACTGCGAGGCTCTTGTAATTAGCCGTTGTTTCACTCTTTTCGCTGTACCATATTATCAGATCTATATTGACTTGTTCGAAATGCAGAGGAAAGCCCGCAAGGACCAAAAAGTACCTGAACCAAATGCTGTGGAAATCTTCAAGGACTGTCACACCAGCAAGAAGAAGGGCATGACTACACTAGTCAAAGCCGCTGTTGTAAGTCCTTAATCCTCATGCCTTTTAACTACTACTTACTCTGACTTGTGCCTTGAACTGCATGGTTTGCAGCCAATGTCTATTACTCTTTTCAATTTTATAGACAGTTGTCTTAGCGTACAATTGCACCTTAAAAGGTTTAAATGAGAGGAGTGATGTTCCTTAGATCTTGACCCGTAATCTAGTTCTGTGCTGGACTTGCCCACACAACATTATAATTGCCTGTTTGTCTATTCACAGTTGTTTTGTGATATGAATGATGTCATACTATGCTTACCATATTATAAACTTCGTCTCTTTATCCTTATCCCTCAATACAATGTGAAGAAATAGACAATATATTAGCGATGGTACATGGTCATATGTTTGGAACCTGGTTTTATTATGTACTTTGCAATGAAATACAACTAATATTTTACATGGGTTCACTAGAATAAGTTCTGTATATAGACCAAAGCTATTTTGTTTGGTTTTGCTGCCTCCTTAATATCTTCTGTTCTGGTACTACTAATGTAAAACCTCAACTTTTCAGCGAGCTATGGAAAAAATGGTGGAACCGCCACCTTCTGAAGGTGGCGAGGCAACTATAACCGCAATGTCAGCTCTTGCTGCAGTGGGTCAGTACCCGTCCACTAACAGTGCCAAAAGCACCTGCATAATACTGGGTGGTTTTTAAGGCAATATCGTCCAAACTGCCACAGGATCAAGATATGCAAGCTCAAAGCAATGTTGTATCTGCGCTCTAGACACAAGTCCACTCCCTAACAGAGACCCTTTGTGAAACAAGGAGAAACATTGCTCAATGTCGTCAGGATATGCATGGTTTTGAAACCAGACTATCAGACATTTGCTATGTTGTTCAGGAGCCTAGGGGAAATGAAGGCGAGGGTTATGATGCTCCATCAGACAATACAACATGAAAACGTAACAGTCAGGTCAAATGAACGGAGCTTCTGAACTTCTGGTGGTGCATTTATCTGATAGACTGTTGAGTTTTATGCAACCTTCCTTTTGTTATATAGTTGTAATTTGTTTTGGTGCGATACAAAATTTATTCTTAACGTGCAGCTACCGGCTGAAGAAAACAGCAAGCCATTTTTGTATAGTGTAGGGTGTTCCCTATATTTGCACTAGTGGCAATCTTTGATGCCGAGTGGATGTAATCTGTGCAATCGCCTTAATAGCCTAGCGTTAGTTTCGGCCTTATTTATTTCCTAGTCCTCTTTTTCCCTGGTTTGCTAGTGGCCGCAACTACCATGGGCCATATACGGGTCGTAGGATCCATGGGTCTCCTAAGGGCCGTCGATAAATGGGCTTGTAATCGGTGGGCCTCGGGCCGTCGGATAAATGGGTCTACATGGGCCGTAATCGGGCGTAATTGGTATCGGCCCAGCATGGTAACATGACGTAGGATAGCAAAGGCTTAATTCTGTCACAGGCATAACGGGTCGTTAATGGGCCAAAATATAGGACGGGCTGGAAACAGCGCAACGGGTTAACAGGCCAGAAACGGGCCGACTCTTGCCATGGGACGAATTTGGCCCATTAGGGTAACAGGCCAGTAATGGGCTGACTCTTGCCATGGGCCAAATTTGGCCCATTTGGGGAACAGGCCAGTAACGGGCCGACTCTTGCCATGGGCCGAATTTGGCCCATTAGGGGAACAGGCCAGTAACGGGCCGGAAGTAATCGAGGGCCGAAAAGGAGCCCAAGAACGTATGGGTCGTCAATAGGCCGAAAGCTAACACGGGCTGGAAACGGCCCATGTAAATCACGGGTCGTTAACGGTATAAAGAAAATTACTGTTCATTATGGGCTAGAGTCGTCGTGGGCCTGTAAAGGGCCGAAAGATACGAAGGCCTCATATGGGTTGAAAGACGTCGTGGGCCATACATGGGCCGAAAGTGAAATGGGCTGGTGTTATATTCGACGGCCCACGTGACGTTGTTGGGCCGATTTCCTTTAGGGCCTAACGAGCCGTGAGTTCACAGGCCGTAAAATGAGCTATTTGCGAAGAGACCGTTAACAGGCTTTTCATGGGCCAGCCCATTAACTTTTAACCAAGTCAAACGGGCCGACTTTTTAAGCTAAATGGGCCAATGGTGGGCGGTGGCACGTGTCGACATATCATAGGCGCCTGTCTGACCCGCTGACGAGCTGACACGTGTTTTGTCCGGCCAATAAGAATTTTACACGTGGAAATTTCCCATTGGTCGGGGCTGTTAACGGGTTATCGGATCCAAAACCCGACCCGATAGCTTAACGGCGTTCTGTTATGGTGGATGCCACGTGTCGATCACCCTTGATGAAAGCACTTCTGTGACGCGCGAGTTATCATCATGGAAGTGGACACTTCCGTGATGATAATTTTGGTAATGTCATGGAACACTTCTACGACAACACAGGTATGACTATCTTGATTCTGTCATAAATTTGTCATGGATGTACATGCATGACAAAAAACGCGACCTACTGTGACAAACACGTATCATCACGGAAGTGTATTTTTTGTAGTGCTTATGCAAGGTAGGAGATAAAAGTAAAAGATAGGCCCTTCGCAGAGGGACGCAGAGGTTGTCATGCGCTTTTATGGTTGGATGCACAAAATCTTAATGCGAAAGAACGTCATTTTATATTGCCACTTGTGATATGGACCTTTATTATGCAGTCTGTCGCTTTTATTTCTTCCATATCACACGATCATATAAAGTTTATTTTCTCCCACACTAATAAGTCATACATATTTAGGAAGCAATTTTTGTTGCTTGCACCGATGACAACTTACTTGGAGGATCTTACTCAATCCATAGGTAGGTATGGTGGACTCTCATGGCAAAACTGGTTTAAGGGCATTTGGAAGCACAAGTAGTATCTCTACTTGGTACGATGAAATTGGCTAGCATGAGGGGGAAAGGCAAGCTCAACCATGTTGGATGATCCATGACAATACAATTTATCTCAGGTGTAAGAAAACAAAACCCATTACGTTGTCTTCCTTGTCCAACGTCAACTTTTTAGCGTGTCATATTTTAATGAGTGCTCACAATCATAAAATATGTCCAAGATAGTGTATTTATATGTGAAGACCTCTCTTTCTTTATTACTTCCTATTAATTGCAACGATGACCATAACTATGTTTGTCAACTCTCAACAACTTTTATTCATCATACTTTTTATATGTGAGCTCATTACTCTCCATAAGATCCATATGATCTCTTTGTTTCTTTTTTTATTCTTTCTCTTTTCTTTTATTCACTTAGGATCATGGCAAAATAATCAAGCCCTTGACTCAACACTAATCTTTATTATATAGCTCACGGACTCGATTACATAGAAGGATCATAAAGCCAAACTCAAAACTAGATCATGCCATAAACTTTATTCTACTAGATCAAGATATTACCGAAAGGATCGAACTAAAAAATGGTAAAGATAAGAGTGATGGTGATACGATACTGGGGCACTCCCCCAAGCTTGGCAGTTGCCAAGGGGAGTGCCCATACCGGATACTCAATTCTTCTTTGTTGGTGGAGAAGGTGATGGTTTTGTTGATGGCGTAGGCTTGTCGTCCTTCTTCCAAGGCATAGGCTCACCATAATAGAAGGATGATCGAGTCTCCTGAAACCTCAAATCTGCAGCCAAACTCATCCTCTTGAATCTATATTCATACTCACAATTTTGATTTTGCAGGTAATAGATCTGGGCTTGGGGGTGCTCGATTTTCTAATGAAGCTTGAAGATGGTCTCCCCAATGTCCTTGACGTCCAGCTTGTGGTTGTTGGTGAACTCCGTGATCATAATGTGATTGGAATCGAGTCCACGCTCCACCATCTCCTGACACCTGAAAACATCTTGCTCCAATGCCTCGAGCTTCCCTCTGTGCTTCCGGTCTTCCTTGGTGCCTCAACATCGCGGATGTGCAACAACCCCTCACGCATCTCAATGGTTTGAGGGTGTTGCAGCACCTCCGTGAGGTAGGGGTTGATGACCTTCTTGAAGAACTGGTCCTTGGGGGCACTTGAAGACGACATGACGTCCTGGATCTGTCAGAAAAACAGCTCGAAACACAAACAGAGGATAATTGCGTGATACGGGAGTCAAAACCTCTGGGAGATTATATAATAAATTTTTACCAACCAAAATACATGTCGTGTAAGAAAACGGAGTCCGGAGAGCGCACGAGGTGCCCACGAGGTAGGGGGCGCGCCCTCCACCCTCGTGGAGGCCTTGTGTCCATCCCGGACTGCTTCTTATTTTTCTAAATATTCCAAAATGGAGAAATATTGCCTTAAAACTGTCTTGGAGTTGGTTTACTTACCGTACCACATACCTATTCCTTTTCGGAGTCTGAAATGTTCTGGAAAGTATCCCTTATATATTCCTCCGGCGTTACGGTTTCAATAACATTGATTTCAACATTTGTGGGATTACCTGAGATATAATGTTTGATTCTTTGACTGTTCACCACCTTTGGATTTGTGCCTTCGAAGTTGTTGATTTTTATGGCACCGGAACAATAGACCTCCTCGTTAACGTAAGGACCTTCCCATTTGGAGAGAAGTTTTCCTGCAAAAAATCTTAAACGAGAGTTGTATAGCAATACATAATCACCTACATTAAACTCACGCTTTTGTATCCTTTTATCATGCCATCTTTTAACCTTTTCTTTAAACAACTTGGCATTTTCGTAGGCTAGGGTTCTCCATTCATCAAGTGAGCTAATATCAAATAACCTCTTCTCACCGGCAAGTTTAAAATCATAATTGAGATCTTTAATAGCCCAATATGCCTTGCGCTCTAGTTCAAGAGGTAAGTGACATGCTTTCCCATAGACCATTTTATATGGAGACATACCCATAGGATTTTTATATGCAGTTCTGTAGGCCCATAATGCATCATCAAGTTTCTTGGACCAATTCTTTCTAGACCTATTGACAGTCTTGTGCAAAATTAATTTGAGTTCTCTATTACTCAATTCTACTTGACCACTAGACTGAGGGTGATAAGGGGATGCCATTCTATGATTAACATCATACTTAGCAAGCATTTCACGGAAAGCACTATGAATAAAATGTGAACCACCGTCAGTCATTAAATATCTAGGGACTCCAAATCTTGGCAAAATAACTTCTTTAAGCATTTTAATAGAAGTGTTATGATCAACACTACTAGTTGGAATAGCTTCTACCACTTAGTAACGTAATCAACAGCAACTAAAATATGTGTATATCCATTAGAGGCAGGAAAATGTCCCATATAATCAAAGCCCCAAACATCAAATGGTTCAATAACGAGTGAATAATTCATAGGCATTTCTTGACGTTACTAATATTACCAATTCTTTAACATTCATCAGAAGATAAGACAAACTTACGGGCATCCTTGAAGAGAGTAGGCCAATAAAAACCAGATTACAATACCTTATGTGCAGTTCTATCTCCAGCATGGTGTCCTCCATAAGCTTCGGAGTGATACTTGTGTAGGATCTGTTCCTGTTCACGCTCAGGTACACAACGTCTAATAACACCATCTACTCCTTCTTTATAAAGATGTGGGTCATCCCAAAAGTAATGCCTCAAATCATAGAAGAACTTTTTGTTTTGCTGGTATGTGAAACTAGGTGGTATGAATTTGGCAACAATGTAATTAGCATAATCGGCATACCATGGAGCAGTATGAGAAGCATTTATGACATTTAATTGCTCATCAGGAAAGCTATCATCAATAGGTAGTGGGTCATCAAGCACATTTTATAACCTAGAAAAGTTGTCTGCAATGGGGTTCTTAGCTCCTTTTCTATCAACAATATGTAAATCAAATTCCTGCAGCAAGAGAACCCATCTAATAAGTCTAGGTTTAGCATCTTTCTTTTCCATAAGATATTTAATAGCAGCATGATCAGTGTGAATAGTTACTTTAGAATCAACAATATAAGGTCTGAACTTATCACAAGCAAATACAATTGCTAAGAATTCCTTTTCAGTAGTATCATAATTTGTTTGAGCATTGTGTAGGGTTTTACTTTCATATTGAATAACATTTAATTTCTTATCAACTCTTTGCCCTAGAACAGCACCTACATCATAATCACTAGCATCACACATAATCTCAAAGGGTAAATTCCAATCAGGTGGCTAAACAATAGGTGCAGAGATCAATACTTTCTTAAGTATTTCAAATGCTTCTTATATCTTTGATGTCCTTGGGACATGGCATCTTTTCAGTAGCATCAACCTTGGCTTTATCAAACTCAATACCTCTTTCAGAAACTTTATGCCCGAAGACAATACCTTCATTAGCCATAAAGTGGCACTTTTCCCAATTCAAGACAAGATTAGTTTCTTCACATCTCTACAAAACTCGATCAAGGCTTCTTAAGCAATCATCAAAAGAAGATCCATAGACGGAGAAATCGTCCATGAAAACCTCACAAATCTTTTCACAAAAGTCAGAGAATATAGCCATCATGCATCTTTGAAAGGTAGCAGGTGCATTACATGAACCAAAAGGCATACGTCTATAAGCAAAAGTACCAAAAGGGCAAGTAAAAGTAGTCTTTGATTGATCCTTGGCTGACATAGGTATTTGAGAGAAACCATAATAACCATCTAGAAAGCAAAAATGTGAATGTTTGGACAATCTTTCTAGCATTTGATCGATAAAAGGTAAGGGGTAATGATCCTTTTTAGTGGCCTTATTTAATTTGCGGAAACCAATTACCATCCTATAACTTGTAATAATTCTTTGAGGAATCAATTCATCTTTATCATTAGGAACGACAGTAATACCTCCCTTCTTAGGGACACAATGGACAGGACTAACCCACTGACTATCAGCAACGGGATAGATTATACCTACCTCAAGGAGCTTTAGTATTTCCTTTCTTACCACTTCTTTCATTTTAGGATTCAGCCGTCGTTGATGATCACAAACTGTTTTAGCATCTTCTTCCAAATTTATTTTATGTTGACATAGAGTGGGACTAATGCCCTTAAGATCATCAAGAGTATACCCAATAGCAGCACGGTGCTTCTTTAGAGTTTTCAATAATCTTTGTTCCTCATGCTCTGAAAGGTTAGCACTAATAATAACAGGATATATCTTTTTCTCATCAAGATAAGCATATTTAAGAGTATCAAGCAACGGTTTAAACTCAAACACGGGATCACCCTTTTATACGTCCATTTTGCATCATGCTTTTATATCGATATTTATTGCATTATGGGCTATTATTTCACATTATGTCACAATATTTATGGCTATTCTCTCTTATTTTACAAGGTTTACATAAGGAGGGAGAATGCCGGCAGCTGGAATTCTGGGCTGGAAAAGGAGCAAATATTAGAGACCTATTCCGCACAACTCCAAAAGTCCTGAAACTCCACGGAACACCTTATAATAAATAATGAAAAATCCTCACCAAAGATGAAGACCAGGGGCCCACACCCTGCTCACGAGGGTGGGGGCGCCCCCCTAGGGCACGCCCCCTACCTCGTGGGCCCCCTGGTGGCTCTCCGATGACCATCTTCTCCTATATGAAGTCTTTCGTCGAGAAAAAAAAATAAGAAGCAACCTTTCTGGACGAAACTCCGCCGCCACGAGGCGGAACCTTGGCGGATCCAATCTAGAGCTCCGGCAGAGCTGTTCAGCAGGGGAAACTTCCCTCCCGAAGGGGAAATCATCGCCATCGTCATCACCAACGCTCCTCTCATTGGGAGAGGGCAATCTCCATCAACATCTTCATCAGCACCATCTCATGTCAAAACCCTAGTTCATCTCTTGTATCCAATTCTTGTCTCCAAGTCCGGGAGTGGTGCTATTAGGTTGCTGGTAGTGTTAATTACTCCTTGTAGTTGATGCTAGTTGGTTTAATTGGTGGAAGATCATATGTTCAGATCCTTTATGCATATTATTACCCCTCTGATTATGAATATAAATATGCTTTGTGAGTAGTTACATTTGTTCCTGAGGACAAGGGAGAAGTCTTGCTATTAGTAGTCATGTGAATTTGGTATTCGTTCGATATTTTGATGAGATGTATGTTGTCTAACCTCTAGTGGTGTTATGTGAACGTCTACTACATAACACTTTACCATTATTTGGGCCTAGAGGAAGGCATTGGGAAGTAATAAGTAGATGATGGGTTGCTAGAGTGATAGAAGCTTAAACCCTAGTTTATGCGTTGCTTCGTAAGGGGCTAATTTGGATCCATATGTTTCATGCTATGGTCAGGTTTACCTTAATACTTTTGTTGTAGTTGCGGATGCTTGCAATAGAGGTTAATCATAAGTGGGATGCTTGTTCAAGTAAGAACAGCACCCAAGCACCGGTCCACCCACATGTCAAATTATCAAAGTACCGAATGCGAATCATATGAACGTGATGAAAACTAGCTTGACGATATTCCCATGTGTCCTCGGGAGCGCTTTTCCTTATATAAGAGTTTGTCCAGGCTTGTCCTTTGCTACAAAAAGGATTGGGCCACCTTGCTGCACTTTATTTACTTTTGTTACTTGTTGCTCGTTACAAATTATCTCATCACAAAAACATCTGTTACCACTTATTTCAGTACTTGCAGAGAATACCTTGCTGAAAACCGTTTATCATTTCCTTCTGCTCCTTGTTGGGTTCGACACTCTTACTTATTGAAAGGACTACGATAGATCCCCTATACTTGTGGGTCATCAAGACTCTTTTCTGGCGCCGTTGCCGGGGAGTGAAGCGCCTTTGGTAGGTGGAATTTGGTAAGGAAAAATTTATATAGTGTGCTGAAATTTACTGTCACTTGTTACTATGGAAAGTAATCCTCTGAGGGGCTTGTTCGGGGTATCTTCACCCCGACCAGTAGAGCAAAGAGTTGCTCCTCAACCTACTGAACCTATTGAAAATGAAATTCCTTATGAGTATCCTTCGAGTATAATAGAAAAACTGCTAGCTAATCCTTTTACAGGAGATGGAACAAAGCATCCTGATGAAGACCTAATATATGTGGATGAAGTTTGTGGATTATTTAATCTTGCAGGTATTTCCGATGATTTTGCTAAGAAGAAGGTCTTCCCTTTATCTTTGAAGGGAGACGCATTGACATGGTATAGGCTATGTGATGATATGGAATCATGGAACTATAGAAGATTGAAATTGGAATTTCATCAAAAGTATTACCCTATGCATCTTGTTCATTGTGATCCCAATTATATATATAATTTTTGGCCTCGCGAAGGAGAAAGCATCGCTCAAGCTTGGGGGAGGCTTAAATTAATGTTATATTCATGCCCCAATCATGAGCTCCCAAGAGATACTATTTCACCAATGGGAATTGTTAGAGATGTTGAAGTCTTGTGTGGGAAAACTAAATATCCTGCTGATTTTCTTATTCTTGGTTCCCCACAAGATAACTTTTGTCCCATTATATTTGGTAGACCCTTCTTAAATACTGTTAATGCTACCATAGATTGCACAAGGGATGTTGTTACTGTCGGCTTGGATGATATGACTCATGAGTTTAATTTCTCTAAATTTAGTAAACAACACCGTGGAGAAGAATTGCCTAGTAAGGATGAAATTATTGGTCTTGCTTCTATTGCCGTACCTCCTAGTGATCCTTTAGAACAATATTTGCTAGACCATGAGAATGATCTATTTATGAATGAAAGAAGGGAAATAGATGAAGTATTCTTTAAACAGGAACCTATGCTGAAACACAATTTGCCTGTTGAAATCCTAGGGGATCCCCTCCACCTAAGGGTGATCCCGTGTTTGAGCTTAAACCGTTGCCTGACAATATTTATGCTTATCTTGATGAAAAGAAGATATATCCTGTTATTATTAGTGCTAACCTTTCAGAGAATGAAGAAGAAAGATTATTGAAAACTCTAGAGAAGCACCGTGCTGCTATTGGATATACTCTTGATGATATTAAGGGCATTAGTCCCACTCTATGTCAACATAAAATAAATTTGGAAGCAGATGCCAAACCAGTTCGTGATCCTCAACGACGTCTGAATCCTAAAATGAAAGAAGTGGTAAGAAAAGAAATACTAAAGCTTCTGAGGCAGGTATAATTTATCCCGTTGCTAATAGTCAGTGGCTAAGTCCTGTTCATTGTGTCCTTAAGAAGGGAGGTATTACTTTTGTTCCTAATGATAAAGATGAATTGATTCCACAAAGAATTATTACAGGTTATAGGATCGTAATTGATTTCCGCAAATTAAATAAGTCTACTAAGAAAGATCATTACCCCTTACCTTTTATTGATCAAATTCTAGAAAGATTATGCAAACATACACATTAATGCTTTCTAGATGGTTATTCTGGTTTCTCTCAAATACCTGTTTCGGCTAAAGATCAATCAAAGACTACTTTTACATGCCCTTTTGGTACTTTCGCTTATAGACGTATGCCTTTTGGTTTATGTAACGCACCTGCTACCTTTCAAAGATGCATGATGGTTATATTCTCTGACTTTTGTGAAAAGATTTGTGAGGTTTTCATGGACGACTTTTCTGTCTATGGATCTTCTTTTGATGATTGCTTGAGCAATCTTGATCGATTTTTGCAGAGATGTGAAGAAACTAATCTTGTCTTGAATTGGGAAAAGTGCCACTTTATGGTTAATGAGGTTATTGTCTTGGGGCATAAAGTTTCTGAAAGAGGTATTGAAGTTGATAAAGCCAAGGTTGATGCTATTGAAAAGATGCCATGTCCCAAGGACATCAAAGGTATAAGAAGTTTCCTTGGTCACGCCAGATTTTATAGGAGGTTCATTAAGGACTTCTCAAAAATTTCTCGGCCTCTGAATACTTTATTACAAAAAGATATACCATTTGTCTTTGATGACGATTGTGTAGAAGCATTTGAAATACTTAAGAAAGCATTAGTCTCTGCACCTATTGTTCAGCCACCTGATTGGAATTTACCCTTTGAAATTATGTGTGATGCTAGCGATTATGGTGTAGGTGCTGTTCTAGGGAAAAGAGTTGATAAGAAATTAAATGTTATCCATTATGCTAGTAAGACTCTAGACAATGCTCAAAGAAATTATGCTACTACTGAAAAAGAACTTTTAGCAGTTGTACTTGCTTGTGATAAGTTCAGACCTTATATTGTTGATTCTAAAGTAACTATCCACACTGATCATGCTGCTATTAAATATCTTATGGAGAAGAAAGATGCAAAACCTAGACTTATTAGATGGGTTTTCTTGCTACAAGAATTTGATTTGCATATTGTTGATAGAAAAGGAGGTGAGAACCCCGTTGCAGACAACTTATCTAGGTTAGAGAAAGTTCTTGATGACCCACTACCTATTGATGATAGCTTTCCTGATGAACAATTAAATGTCATAAGTACTTCTCGTAGTACCCCTGTATGCTGATTATGCTAATTACATAGTTGCTAAATTTATACCACCTAGCTTCAGATACCAACAAAAGAAAAAATTCTTCTATGATTTGAGACATTACTCTTGGGATGACCCACATCTTTATAAAGAAGGAGTAGATGGTGTTAGACGTTGTGTACCTGAGCATGAACAGGAACCGATTCTACGCAAGTGCCACTCCAAAGCTTATGGAGGGCACCACGCGGGAGATAGAACTGCACATAAGGTATTGCAATCCGGTTTTTATTGGCCTACTCTCTTCAAAGATGCACGTAAGTTTGTCCTATCTTGTGATGAATGTCAAAGAATTGGTAATATTAGTAGACGTCAAGAAATTCCTATGAATTACTCACTTGTTATTGAACCGTTTGATGTTTGGGGCTTTGATTATATGGGACCTTTTCCTGCCTCTAATGGATATACACATATTTTAGTTGCTGTTGATTATGTTACTAAGTGGGTAGAAGCTATTCCAACTAGTAGTGCTGATCATAACACTTCTATTAAAATGCTTAAAGAAGTTATTTTTCCGAGGTTTGGAGTCCCTAGATATTTAATGACTGATGGTGGTTCACATTTTATTCATGGTGCTTTCCGTAAAATGCTTGCTAAATATGACGTCAATCACAGAATTGAATCTCCGTATCACCCACAGTCTAGTGGTCAAGTAGAATTGAGTAATAGAGAACTCAAATTAATTTTGCAAAAGACTGTCAATAGGTCTACAAAGAATTGGTCCAAGAAACTCGATGATGCATTATGGGCCTATAGAACTGCATATAAAAATCCTATGGGTATGTCTCCGTATAAAATGGTATATGGAAAAGCATGTCACTTACCTCTCGAACTAGAACATAAGGCATGTTGGGCTATTAAAGAGCTCAACTATGATTTCAAACTTGCCGGTGAAAAGTGGTTATTTGATATTAGCTCACTTGATGAATGGAGAACCCAAGCTTATGAAAATTCCAAGTTGTTTAAAGAAAAGGTTAAAAGATGGCATGACAAAAGGATACAAAAGCGTGGGTTTAAAGTAGGTGATTATGTATTGCTATACAACTCACGTTTAAGATTTTTTGCAGGGAAACTTCTCTCTAAATGGGAAGGCCCCTATGTTATCGAGGAGGTCTATCGTTCCGGTGCCATAAAAATCAACAACTTCGAAGGCACAAATCCGAAGGTGGTAAACGGTCAAAGAATCAAACATTATATCTCAGGTAATCCCATAAATGTTGAAACCAATATTATTGAAACCGTAACCCCGGAGGAATACATAAGAGACACTTTCCAAAACGTTTCAAACTCCGAAAAGGAATAGGTATGTGGTACGGTAAGTAAACCGACTCCAAAACAATTTTTAAGGCAATATTTCTCTGTTTTGGAATATTTAGAAAAATAGAAAATTAAGTAGCAGTCCGGGAAGGACACGAGGGCCTCACGAGGGTGGAGAGCGCGCCCCCTACCTCGTGAGCTCCTCGTGTGCCCTTCGGACTCCGTTTTCTTGCACGATACGTATTTTGGTCGATAAAAATTCATTATATAATCTCCTGGGGGTTTGGACTCCCGTGTCACGCAAAAATCTCCTATTTTTGTTTCGAGCTGTTTTTCTAACAGATCTAGATTATCATGACGTCCCCAAGTGCTTCCAAGGACAAGTTCTTCGAGAAGGTGATCAATCCTTACCTCGCGGAGGTGCTGCGACACCCTCAAACCATTGAGATGCGTGATGGGTTGCTGCACATCCGCGATGCCGAGGGACAAAAGGGAACCGAAAGCATGGAGACGAGGCTCGAAGCAATGGAGCAACAAGTTTTCAAGTGCCAGGGGATGGTGGAGCGTGGAATCAATGCTAGCCACACGATGCTCGCGGAGTTCACTAACAACTACAAGTCGGATGCCAAGAACACCGAGGAGGCCATCTTCAAGCTACATGAGTAGATCAAGCACCTCCAAGCCCAAATCTATGACCTGCAAAACCAAAACTGCGGAACCTTGGCGGATCCAATCTAGAGCTCCGGCAGAGCTGTTCTGCTGGGGAAACTTCCCTCCTGGAGGGGGAAATCATCACCATCGTCATCACCAACGCTCCTCTCATCGGGAGAGGGCAATCTCCATCAACATCTTCATCAGCACCATCTCATCTCAAAACCCTAGTTCATCTCTTGTATCAAATTCTTGTCTCCAAGTCCGGGATTGGTGCTAGTAGGTTGCTAGTAGTGTTAATTACTCCTTGTAGTTGATGCTAGTTGGTTTAATTGGTGGAAGATCATATGTTCAGATCCTTTATGCATATTATTACCCCTCTGATTATGAATATAAATATGCTTTTTCAGTAGTTATGTTTGTTCCTGAGGACAAGAGAGAAGTCTTGCTATTAGTAGTCTTGTGAATTTGGTATTCGTTCGATATTCTGATGAGATGTTTGTTGTCTAACCTCTAGTGGTGTTATGTGAACGTCGACTACATAACACTTTACCATTATTTGGGCCTAGAGGAAGGCATTGGGAAGTAATAAGTAGATGATGGGTTGCTAGAGTGACAGAAGCTTAAACCCTAGTTTATGCATTGCTTCGTAAGGGGCTGATTTGGATCCATAAGTTTTATGCTATGGTTAGGTTTACCTTAATACTTTTGTTGTAGTTGCGGATGCTTGCAATAGAGGTCAATCATAAGTGGGATGCTTGTTCAAGTAAGAACATCACTCAAGCACCGGTCCACCCACATGTCAAATTATCAAAGTACCGAACGCGAATCATATGAACGTGATGAAAACTAGTTTGCCGATATTCCCATGTGTCCTCGGGAGCGCTTTTCCTTATATAAGAGTTTGTCCAGGCTTGTCCTTTGCTACAAAAAAGGATTGGGCCACCTTGCTGCACTTTATTTACTTTTGTTACTTGTTGCTCGTTACAAATTATCTCATCACAAAACTATCTGTTACCACTTATTTCAGTACTTGCAGAGAATACCTTGCTAAAAACCGTTTATCATTTCCTTCTGCTCCTCGTTGGGTTCGACACTCTTACTTATCGAAAGGACTACGATAGATCCCCTATACTTGTGGGTCATCACCCTTGGGTGGAGGAGGATCCCCTAGGATTTCAACAGGCAAATTGTGTTTCAGAATAGGTTCCTGTTTAAAGAATACTTCATCTATTTCCCTTCTTTCATTCATAAACATATCATTTTCATGGTCTAGCAAATATTGCTCTAAAGGATCACTAGGAGGTACGACAGTAGAAGCAAGACCAATAATTTCATCCTTACTAGGTAATTCTTCTTCACGGTGTTGTCTACTAAATTTAGAGAAATTAAATTCATAAGACATATCATCTAAACCTATAGTAACAACATCCTTTTTGCAATCTATCTTAGCATTAATAGTGTTTAAGAAGGGTCTACCAAATATAATGGGACAAAAGCTATCTTGTGGGGAACCAAGAACAAGAAAATCAGTTACATATTTAGTTTTCCCACACAAGACTTCAACATCTCTAACAATTCCCATTGGTGAAATAGTATCTCTATTGGCAAGTTTAATTGTGATATCAATATCTTCTATCTCAACAGGTGCAATATCATGCATAATTTCTTTGGATAAGTCGTAAGGTATTGCACTAGCACAAGCACCCATATCACATAAGCCAAGATAACAATGATCTCCTATTTTAACAGAAATAACAGGCATGCCTACCACAGGTCTGTTTTTATCTTTAGCACAAGGTTTAGCAATTCTAGCAGTTTCATCACAGAAATAAATAACATGCCCATCAATATTATCAGCCAAGAGATCTTTAACAATAGCAATATTAGGTTCAACTTTAACTTGCTCAGGAGGTGTATAAGTTTTAATATTGCTTTTACGAACCATAGTTGAAGCTTTAGCATGGTCCTTTATCCTAATAGGGAAAGGTGGTTTCTCAACATAAGAAGTAGGAACAATAGGATCATTATAAGTGATAGTCTTTTATTCAACTTTAATAGGTGCAACTATTTTTACTTCTATGGGAGGATGATATTTAAACCACTTCTCCTTGGGGAGATCAACATAAGTAGCAAAAGATTCACAGAAAGAAGCTACTATCTCAGAGTCAAGTCCATATTTAGTGCTAAATTTACGGAAAACATCGGTATCCATAAAAGATTTAACACAATCAAACTTAGGTGTCATACCTGACTCCTTACCTTCGTCGAGGTCCCAATCTTCAGAGTTGCATTTAATTCTTTCCAATAAATTTCATTTGAATTCAATAGTCTTCGTCAGAAAAGAGCCAGCACAAGGAGTATCGAGCATGGTGCGATTGTTATCAGAAAGCCGAGCATATACATTTTGAATAATCATTTCTCTTGAGAGCTCATGATTGGGGCATGAATATAACATTGATTTAAGCCTCCCCAAGCTTGAGCGATGCTTTCTCCTTCGCGAGGCCAAAAATTATATATATAATTGCGATCACGATGAACAAGATGCATAGGATAAAACTTCTGATGAAATTCCAATTTCAATCATTTGTAGTTCCATGACCCCGTATCATCACATAGCCTATACCATGTCACTGCATCTTCCTTCAAAGATAAAGGGAAGACCTTCTTCTTAACAACATCTTCGGGTACACCTGCAAGCTTAAATAATCCACAAACTTCATCAACGTATATTAGGTGCTCATCAGGATGCATTGTTCCGTCTCCTGCAAAAGGATTAGCTAGTAGTTTTTCTAACATACCCGAAGGAATTTCAAAGCAGACATTTTCATTTTCATTTTCAGTAGGTTTAGTAGGTTGAGGAGCAACTCTTTGCTCTACTGGTTGGGGTGAAGATACCCCGAACAGGCCACTCAGAGGATTACTTTCCGTAGTAACAAGTGACAGTAAATTTCAGCACACTATACAAATTTTTCCTTACTAAATTCCACCTACCAAAGGCGCTTCACTCCCCGGAAACGGCGCCAGAAAAGAGTCTTGATGACCCACAAGTATAGGGGATCTATGGTAGTCCTTTCGATAAGTAAGAGTGTCGAACCTAACGAGGAGCATAAGGAAATGATAAGCGGTTTCCAGCAAGGTATTCTCTGCAAGTACTGAAATAAGTGGCAACAGATAGTTTTGTGATAGGATAATTTCTAACGAGCAACAAGTAACAAAAGTAAATAAAGTGCAGCAAGATGGCCCAATCCTTTTTGTAGCAAAGGACAAGCCTGGACAAACTCTTATATAGAGAAAAGCACTCCGAGGACACATGGGAATATCGTCAAGCTAGGTTTCATCACGCTCATATGATTCGCGTTCGGTACTTTGATAATTTGGTATGTGGGTGGACCGGTGCTTGGGTACTGTCCTTACTTGGACAATCATACCACTTATGATTAACCTCTTTTGCAAGCATCCGCAACTACAACAAAAGTATTAAGGTAAACCTAAACATAGCATGGAACATATGGATCCAAATCAGCCCCTTACGAAGCAACGCATAAACTAGGGTTTAAACTTTTGTCACTCTAGCAACCCATCATCTACTTATACCTTCCCAATTCCTTCCTCTAGGCCCAAATTATGGTGAAGTGTTATGTAGTCGACGTTCACATAACACCACTAGAGGATAGACAACATACATCTCATCAAAATATCGAACGAATACCAAATTCACATGACTACTAATAGAAATACTTCTCCCATGTCCTCAGGAACAAACGTAACTACTCACAAAGCATATTCATGTTCATAATCAGAGGGGTATTAATATGCATATAGGATCTAAACATATGATCTTCCACCAAATAAACCAACTAGCATCAACTACAAGGAGTAATTAACACTACTAGCAACCCACAGGTACCAATCTCGGACTTGGAAACAAGAATTGTATACAAGAGATGAACTAGGGTTTTGAGAGGAGATGGTGCTGGTGAAGATGTTGATGGGGATTGCCCTCTCCCGATGAGAGGAGCGTTGGTGATGACGATGGCGACGATTTCCCCCTCCCAGAGGGAAGTTTCCCCGGCAAAACAGCTCTGCCAGAGCCCTAGATTGGTTCCGCCAAGGTTCTGCCTCGTGGCGGCAGAGTTTCATTCGAGAAGATGGCTTATGATTTTTCCTCATCGAAAGACTTCATATAGCAGAAGATGGTCATCGGAGGGCCACCAGGGGGCCCATGAGGTAGGGGGCGCGCCCAGGGGGGTAGGGCGCGCCCCCACCCTCATGGGCAGGGTGTGCCCCCTGGTGAACTTCTTGCGCTTAGTATTTTTTATATATTCTGAAATTGGCTTCCGTGAAGTTTCAGGACTTTTGGAGCTATGCAGAATAGGTCTCTAATGTTTGCTCCTTTTCCAGCCCAGAATCCCAGCTGCCAGCATTCTCCCTCTTTATGTAAACCTTGTAAAATAAGAGAGAATAGGCATAAGTATTGTGACATAATGTATAATAGCAGCCCATAATGCAATAAATATCGATACAAAAGCATGATGCAAAATGGACGTATCATTTACTATGTTGTTTGCTTCTTTCCGGGTTGCTTCTCTCGTTAGCTTTGGTTTCGGTCCGGAGTTGTGAGTATCCGTTCGACTCCATCCATTTGTCTTCTTCATGGACTCGTTCTTCTTCCTTGCGGGATCTCAGGCAAGATGACCATACCCTCGAAATCACTTCTATCTTTGCTTGCTAGTTGTTCGCTCTATCGCTATGTCGCGCTACCTACCACATGTTATATCAAGCCTCCCAAATTGCCATGATAGCCTCTAACCTTTGTCAACCATCCTAGCAAACCGTTGCTTGGCTATGTTACCACTTTTGCTCAGCCCCTCTTATAGTGTTGCTAGTTGCAGGTGAAGCTGAAGTTTGTTCCATGTTGGAACATGGTTATGTTGGGATATCACAATATCTCTTATTTTAATAATGCATCCATATACTTGGTAATGGGTGGAAGCTCGGCCTTATGCCTAGTGTTTTGTTCCACTCTTGCCGCCCTAGTTTCCCTCATACCGGTGTTATGTTCCTTGATTTTGCGTTCCTAACGGGGTTGGGTGTTATGGGAACCCCTTGACAGTTCGCTTTGAATAAAGCTCCTCCAACAAGGCCCAACCTTGGTTTTACATTTTCCTAACAACCTATTACCCTTCCCTTGGGTCGGCCAACACGAGGGTCATCTTTATTTTAACCCCCCCGGGCCAGTGCTTCTCCAAGTGTTGGTCCAAACCGAGTAGACTGCGGGGCCACCTCGGGGAAACTTGAGGTTTGGTTTTACTCGTAGGATGTCTCATCCGGTGTTGCCCTGAGAACGAGATATGTGTAGCTCCTATCGGGATTGTCGGCACATCGGGCGGCTTTGCTGGTCTTGTTTTACCATTGTCGAAATGTCTCATAGCCAGGATTCCGAGACTGATCGGGTCTTCCCGGGAGCAGGAATATCCTTCGTTGACCGTGAGAGCTTGTGATGGGCTAAGTTGGAACACCCCTGTAGGGTATACAATTTCGAGAGCCGTGCCCGCGGTTATGTGGCAGATGGGAATTTGTTAATGTCCAGTTGTAGAAAACTTGACACTTAACTTAATTAAAATGACCCAACCGCGTGTGTAGCCGTGATGGTCTCTTTCCGGCGGAGTCCGGGAAGTGAACACGGTACTTGTGTTATGTTTGAACGTAAGTAGTTTCAAGATCACTTCTTGATCACTTCTAGTTTCACGACTGTTGCGTTGCTTCTCTTCTTGCTATTATTTGCATATGTTAGCCACCATATATGCTTAGTGCTTGCTGCAGCTCCACCTCACTACCCTTTCCTACCCATAAGCTTAAATAGTCTTGATCTCGCGGGTGTGAGATTGCTGAGTCCTCGTGACTCACAGATACTTCCAAACAGTTGCAGGTGCCGTGATACCAGTGCAGATGACGCAACTGAGCTCAAGTGGGAGCTCGATGAAGATGTTGGTTGTTGTTTTTTTGTTTCCTTTTGATCAATAGTGGAGCCTAGTTGGCACGATCGGGGATCTAGCATTTGGGGTTGTCTTCTTTTATTTTGGTTCCGTAGTCGGACCTTGATTGTATTCTGGATGATGTATGTTTAACTTGTATTTGTGTGAAGTGGTGATTGTAAGCCAATTCTTTATCCCTTTCTTATTCAGTACATGGGATTGTGTGAAGATTACCCCTCTTGCGACAAACCTACCATGCGGCTATGCCTCTAAGTCGTGCCCCGACATGTGGGAGATATAGCCGCATTGTGGGTGTTACAAGTTGGTAGCAAAGCCTTCCCCGACTTAGGAGCCCCCTGCTTGATCAAATCGCGGGCGTTGTTTAGTCTAGAACAAAATGTTTTGAGTCTTAGGATTATATATATCGGAGAGTAGAATTCTTTTTACTCCTCAGTCTCTTCGTCGCTCTGGTGGGGCCTCCTGACGTAGAAGTTTTGACTCTTCTCTCCTCAAATTTCATGATTTTTTAGGATCATGCGGGTATCTTGGAATCGTTTCGATAGTCTTGTGACGAGAACGTTGTTCTTGGTGCCTCCTGACATTTAGGGGTTGTGGCAGTGTCCCGGGGAGTTGAGCTCCGAGGTATTGTTGTCACAATTTTATCATTGTAGTTCTGGAATACCTGAGTTTCACCGGCATCGAAAATCTCTTTTATGGAGTTGTTGGTGAGATAACCTCGATGCCACCCAGTACTAGGGCGGCAATTCGAGAGTATTGCCATAACTCGTATAACAGATGCTTTTTCGAAGGTTGAGGTACACGATTTCTGAAGGTTTCTTGGTTATGTGTTGAAGGATGGATACAGCTGGATGTAGGAATTGTTAGTTTGGGTGAGATATTATACTTCCCTTGTATCCCCAACACCTGATTGCATAACCAGAAAGTTTCAGGTGTTTATAAGTGGGAATTCAAGTAGCTCCTAGGATATCTTTCCAACAGATGCATGATATGAAATTGGGGTTCAACGTCTAGTGGTCCGCCTATCCATGGTTGGTTTTACAGTGGTCTCGTTGTGTCTTAAAGAGTCCTTGGCTATGCTGAATTGAGGACGCTTCATATGTCATGTGCACTGCCTTGTACATGATGGTGATGTACGATCGAGCCCGTGTGGGCCCCACCACGAAAACTTCGGACGAAATCTCTATCATATGTTTGTTCAGGCTTATTTTCTAAGCCAATCCTTTGTTTTGTTTTTAGTTGTGGTATTCGAGTTGCTTCAATGTCAAGTGTTGATTCCATACCTTTTGTAAGCGGTGTTCTCATATTCCTATGTGAATACTAATATTTCATGATTATCTAGATTGTCATGTCAATCCTTTTCAACTGACGTGTTTCTCTTCAAGTGGATCCGATCATTTCAACATCCGCAAGATCACCTCTCGGTTTTTCCCAATGTTGTTCGTTTCATCTGTCCCCAAGTTGCCTTTGTTTTCCCGCCCACCCACCCTTTTTTCTTCGAGGACTTAGATTTCTTAATCAAATATCCATCTTATTGATGGGAAGTCTCTCCATTCTTTTCTTTCAACGTTCTTATCCGGTGATTATCAGGAAGATGCTAAGGAAGCTTCAAGTTCATCATTCTTCATTCTCTTTTCTTGTCCGGTGGATTCAATTCAAGCTTTCGGTGTTGATCATATTGTTTTCCTTATTTCAAATGTTTTCTCATGCCGGTGCACACCCCTAATCATTCACCTCTCGCTATTCATTTGTTCCGAAGAGTTGTAGATATCTCAGAAGATTAAAGTTTCCATTCTCAATTCGTTCAAGCTCTTTTGAGGATGTTATCTCATTCAAGCCATTTAATTCAACCGGCGCAATCTCTCTTAAGTTGTTCAATGGTGTATCTTTTGAGTGGGCCCTAACCCACATGTCTTTTCCTAGGATCTTACCTGACTCTTCTACTTTTCCTGGAGCTTCTCTTAAATTCCTTTCAAAGTTGACGTAAGAATGATTTATCATCAGTCATATGTCTTTCTCCAAACATCTTTCAAATTCTTTCATCGTTGGCTCAACCTCTTTGCTTTTGATTCTCCCGGAGTGTCTAAACAATTCTTAGTGGTGGTTCTCGTCCTCTTTCTCAACATTTGAAGTCTGAAGAAGAGTTTTTCCTCCAAATCTTATCTGTTCTATCAGAGATGCGTAGTTCAAGCTTGCTGCCATCCTCTCATAATTATTTTTGATTGGGAGAATTCTTTTCACCCATCCAGAGCAATTCAAGATTCTTTTCAGTTTGATTCTTCGAAGGCCATCATTTCGGGTTTATTCATTCTTAGCTTTTAGCTCTCGTTCTCCAAATCTTACCGGTGCATCGTTCAAGTATTCTCTAATCAGCTCGAGATCTCTTCGTCTCATGTTTCTAAATTCCCTCAAGTATCTTCATTCATTCTCTAATTCTTCCTGGTGTTTCTTTATCTTTTCTTTGTTCATTTTCAATTCTTATGGTGGTTCGTTCAAGATTTATATTCCTTCTTTATCCTATCAACTTATTCGTTGGTTAAATCCTATCAGTCGTCCATTGAGTTTATGCTATATCTCTCTTAATCCTTTCAACAAGAATAAGTAGTATGCCAAATCCGTTGCTTGTCATCAATTTAAAATGGTGAAGGATAAGCATAATGTAATTCTTATTCTTGTTTCGTCGAGTAAATTCAATTCCTTATTCCGGAGGCTCATCAAATTCTCGGTTTCAATTGTTTCATCTTTTCTTTTGCCGGAGTTCCAAGCTCTCTCAATTATATCGTCGCGAAGATCCATCTAAATCATTACAAGGCTTCACCTTATGTTCTCAACTTCTCTTTCTTTTTATCATCCTTTTATTACCGGAGTTCTTTTCATCCTTCCTTTCGTTTGATCATTCTTTTATTATCGGAGTGCTCACGAAGGCTCAACATGGTGGTTCGTCAAGGATTCTTTTCATTCTTCATTTGTTCTTTAAGTTTTCTCTTGAAGTTAAGATCCGCCAAGCTACACTCTCAAAAAAACATGGTGCTCAACACATGTCTTGTTTTGAGGAGTTCAAGCATTCTTCATTGCATTCCGAAGTGCAATTCTTTCATATCTCATATTTTGAGGTGGTGTTATGTCATTCTTGACAATTTCCCTTCGTGTTTTATGATTCATAAGTTGTCCGGAATGACATATTCTTAACCCATCATTTTCAATTCGTTCATGAGATCCTTTGAAACCCATCAATCTATTCATTGGAGTTATCTTGGGTTATATTTCACCTAAAGCTTTCCCTAAGGAATGCAGCTATTTGCGGTGATTATCAATGATCCAAGTTATCTCTCTATCATCTTGGCGGAAGAAGTTTCATCTCCTTGTTGACCTCAATCCAATCAACTGTTTCCGTTAGTGGCTGATTGTCACCTCATAATTTTGAGAAGTTTTCCATAAGCCCACAACATGCTTACTCTTTTCGTTGTCGGTTTTTTCCAACAACTCCACTCAATCCTTCTTTCTAAGGATTCCTTCAAATTTAATTGTGGTAGAAGATATGATTTTCTTCTCAATTCTTTTCTTTCCAATGGTCTAACTTCTATTCCTTCGTTCCGGAGGCATTGTGATGTTGCTCTCTTCACTCATCATCTCGGATTGTGAGGACCATGTTCTTTTCGTGCTTATCCATTTAACTAGAGTGTCGTGCCCTCCTTTCAAGTTCTTCCCATTCTGTCAAGTTTTACCTCCCTTCTCAACTAGAGTGCCGTCTGAAATCTTTCTTACCCCTTGTGCCATTCGTTCAATAGTTCCAGAGGTAGTGTGTTGTTGATTTCATCAAGTATCCTCTCATCTTGTCAAGCTCATATTCTTTACCTTCCATTTCCAACCGGAGTGTTGTCGTAATTGATCCTTATCGTTCCTTGTACATCTCGTTTCTACCGGAGTGCTTTCATGTACTTCTTGTCCATTGGAACCCTTCTTCTTATGTCTTTCAACCTGCAAGGTTCCCGTATTGTTCCTTGTTCCTCTTTTCTAATGGAGTGCTTTCAACTTTGTTCATCTTTGTTGTATTCTTTATTTCAATTTTTTCAACCTCTCAAGGTTCATGGTTGCACTCGTTTGTCGAAGAAGCAACTTAGTTTTACCTCTTCTCATCCTCTTCCGTTTCCTTCCGGTGCTATCCTAGATCTCGGGATGAGATCCTCTTGTAGTGGTGGAGTGTTGTAACGCCCCGAGACCGTTGCGCCAGGTGTCTTCCAGTTATTCGCCGTCGTTGCCATGTCATTCGCTTGCGTGTTTCATCTTGCTATGTCATCATGTGCATTGAATCATCATGTTTTCAAAACTTGCATCCGTCCGGATCTCCCAGTTCTTTCCATTGTCTGTTCTGAGCCTAGACACACTTGCACGCGCCCGCGACACGTCCAAAATATTATTTTATAAGTGGTTGGAAGATGTTCTTTGAATGGGATTAAAGTTGGCGTGTGGTGTTGTTATGTTGTTAGTAGGTCGCCTGCCAAGTTTCATCGCATTCGGAGTCCGTTTGACGCCCCAACGGATAACTATAGCGGCAGTATAACCAGTCTATTGTCGGACGTTTTCGGTCTCCGAAATCTTCTGCAGGGCATCTCTCTCTTCTCTCCCGCAGCCCTTGGCCTTCTACATAGTCAAAATCAGCCCACCTGCAGCCCACTAAACCCATCCTTCGACTGGAACCGTCGGATCGCGATCGGAGGCTTCGAAATGTTCCAAAATCCCCCTAACCCTAAACCTGCCCTATATAACACCCCCTCCCTTCCATTTTTGGCAGAAGACAACTCCCTCCTCAAAATCAGCGCCGCCGCCCTCGTTTTCCGCACCAGCCAAACCCCTCTCCAACACTTGTTGCTGCTCCACACGCCAGCGCCGCCACCAGCTCCTGCGCGCAGCCAATCAGAGGGCTCCACGCGCATCCCTGCGCGTCCCCACCGCCATGGCCCTGCAGGCCCGCATCCGACCCGCCGCTACCGCCTTGGGCCCAAACATCTCGTGCCTCCCACTCCCTCACACCCAATCTGGATCGAGGGGAGGAGCCCCTCGACCCCGACCCCCATGTCTGCTCCTTCCACGTTGACTCGGCGGAGTCGCCAACGGCGACCACCTCCAGGCCAGTACCCTGCCTTCCTTCTCCTTCTCACAAGCTTCCTCCGGTCTCTCAGACCTCCCTTACCTTCTGCAGGAGCTCGTCAGCCACCGCCATGGTCAAATGTCACTCGGAGCTCCACATCGCCATCGCTGTTGGTCGGATCCAGCCCCCAGTGAACGGATACATCCTTCCCCGTCGCCTCGCGGCCGCCCTCGCCCGAATTTGCCCGTCCGCTGTGCCACCGGTGCCGTCCGCCGCCAAGTCCGGTGAGCTCCACCTCCACAAGACCTCCTCGATGCACCCACGCTCGGGGTCGATGGACCCCTTGTCCCGCTCGTTGCGCGTTGACCGTGCCTCGCCAACCGCGTGGGCGGCAGCCCCATCGGCCTACCCCTCCACTGACCGAGCCAGGCCCAGTGTGAGCACACCCCAGAGCCCTCCTCTTGTTTTTTTCGTCCACCTGTTAGGCCAGCCTGTTGATTCGGCCCGTGTCGTTTTTTCCTGTTCCAGCGAATCTAGACTTTATTCCAGAGACAACAGTTTTGCAGAAAAACCCTCCTAGTTCATGCATTTAATTACTCCACAACCGTGCATCGGAATTAAACAAACTTAATATGTAATGTGCTTAGAATTTGGTGTAGTTTAATAATTTCCAACTTTCATGCATGTTTAAAATGTTTAAACTGTTGTTTGCATTAATTTTCTTAAATGCCATGTTAAAATGATTTAATTCATAACTAAATAACCGTAGCTCCAAACTTAAACAAACTTGATATGTAAATGGGGTAGAAAAATGCCTAGTTTAACATGTTGCACTCATCTTGCATGTTTAACAACTCCAAAATATGGTTTAGGGCAGAACAATACCAAATTCATAATATGCATATGGGGTTTTTCTAGAATTGTTGTTTGTTATTTCCGGCCTCATTTAAACTTTCCTAAATAGTTAGTTTATTTAGGTTTCACCTCTTGCCTTGTTTAAAAACATTTAATATTGTTGGGTACATTACCGAGTGTAACACCCACAATGCGTCTATATCTCCCACGTGTTGGGGCACGACTTAGAGGCATAGCCGCATGGTAGGTTTGTCGCAAGAGGGGTAATCTTCACACAATCCCATGTACTTAATAAGAAAGGGATAAAGAGTTGGCTTACAATCGCCACTTCACACAAGTACAAGTTAAACATACATCATCCAGAATACAATCAAGGTCCGACTACGGAACCAAAATAAAAGAAGACAACCCCAAATGCTAGATCCCCGATCATCCCAACTGGGCTCCACTATTGATCAACAGGAAACGAAACAAAATAATGATCAAAATCTTCATCGAGCTCCCACTTGAGCTAGGTTGCGTCGCTTGCACTGGTATCATCGGCACCTGCAACTGTTTGGAAGTATCTGTGAGCCACGAGGACTCAACAATCTCACACCCGCGAGATCGAGACTATTTAAGCTTAAGGGAAGGAAAGGGGTAGTGAGGTGGAGCTGCAGCAAGCACTAGCATATATGGTGGCTAACTTACGCAAAAGAGATCGAGAAGAGAAGCAAAGCACGGTCGAGAAGCTAAAAGTGATCAAGAAGTGATCCTGAAACTACTTACACACAAGCATAACACAAGAACCGTGTTCACTTCCCGGACTCCGCCGAGAAGAGACCATCACGGCTACACACGCGGTTGATTCATTTTAGTTAAGTTAAGTGTCAAGTTATCTACAACTGTACATTAACAAATTCCCATCTGCCACATAGCCGCGGGCACGGCTTTCAAAAGTTCAAACCCTGCAGGGGTGTCCCAACTTAGCCCATCACTAGCTCTGACGGTCAACGAAGGATATTCCTTCTCCCAGGAAGACCCGATCAGTCTTGGAATCCCGGTTACAAGACATTTCGACAATGGTAAAACAAGACCAGCAAAGCCGCCCGATGTGCCGACATCCTGATAGGAGCTGCACATTCTCGTTCTTAGGGCAACACCGGATGAGCAATCCATACAACTAAAACCAGCCCTCAAGTTTCTCTGAGGTGGCGCTGCAAGGGGCTCTAGTTCGGACCAACA
>NC_041386.1:162198536-162314853 GCF_002162155.2 Triticum dicoccoides
GGGGGGGTTAAAATAAAGATGACCCTTGGGTTAATTACTCCCAAGGGAAAGGTATAGGTTGTTAGGCAAATGTAAAACCAAGGTTGGGCCTTGCTGGAGGAGTTTTATTCAAAGCAAACTGTCAAGGGGTTCCCATAACACCCAACCGCGCTAGGAACACAAAATCAAGGAACATGACACCGGTATGACGGAAACTAGGGCGGCAAGAGTGGAACAAAACACCAGGCATAAGGCAGAGCCTTCCACCCTTTACCAAGTATATAGATGCATTAATTAAATAAGAGATATTATGATATCCCAACAATATCCATGTTCCAACAAGGAACAAGATTCATCTTCACCTGCAACTAACAACGCTATAAGAGGGGCTGAGCAAAAGTGGTAACATAGCCAAACAATGGTTTGCTAGGAAGGTGGGTTAGAGGCTTGACATGGCAATATGGGAGGCATGATATAGCAAGTGGTAGGTAGCGCGGCATAGCAATAGAGCGAACAACTAGCAAGCAAAGATAGAAGTGATTTCGAGGGTATGTTCATCTTGCCTGAGATCCCACAAGGGAGAAGAACGAGTCCATGAAGAAGACAAACGGATGTAGTCGAACGGATCTCACAACTCCGGAATGGAACCGAAGCTAATGAGATAAGCAACCCAGAAAGAAGCAAACAACATAGTAAACAACCACCACATAAACATGGCATGATGCACAACCAAGTATGATGCATGTCCGGTTTAAAGAGGCATGGCATGGCAAAGTGCACAAACAATACTACAAATTAAGTGGAGCTCAATATGCAATGAGTTGCATATTAACGAAACACCACATGACTTATTTAGTTCGATCTCATTTATGTACCAAACAATATTAAATGTTGATTAACATGGCAAGAGGTGAAGCATACGAAAACTACTTATCTAGACAAGTTTAAATGAGGCCGGAACAACAAACGACAATTCCGGAAAATCCCCATGTGCATATTATGAATTTGGTACTGTTTTGCCCTAAAACATATTTTAGAGTTGTTAAACATGCAACATGATGCCATCATGTTAAATTATGCATTTTCTACCCCATTTACATATATAGTTTATTAAATTTCGAGCTACGGTTATTTAGTTATGAAATAAAACATTTTAGCATGGCATTATAACAAAACAATGCAAACAACAAGTTTAAACATTGTTAACATGGATGAAAGTTCTAAATTATTAATCTACACAAAATTCTAAGAAAGTTTCATATTTGGAGTTTTTACATATGATGCATAGTTCAAGAGTTATTAAATGCATGAAGTTTAGGGTCCAAACTGTAAATATGAAGTGCATTGGTTAATTAGGAAATTCGCTGATAGGAAAAAAATAGAAGCGGGCCGAAACTGCTAGCCCACGAGAAGGAAAAAAAGGCACTGGGGGGGTGGCCTCACATTGGGCCTGGCTCGGTCGGAAGGGAGGCTGCAGGAGGGACGTTGGGCCCTGGCGACTCGAGAAGCAGGGCGCGCGGTCAACACGCAGCGATATAGGGGGGGTCGAGGCGCTCGTTCTCCTCTGCAACTGCTTCGATGCATAGGACCCTGGTGATGCAGGAGGCCACGACAGCGAGACTTGGTGGCGGCTGGGACGGCGCGAGACATGAAGGAGAGGGCACACGGCGTTCTCCGGCGAGGTGGCGCGCAGGCGGAGCTGGAGGCCATGGTGGCGGTGTCCTGGTTCAGAGAGAGAGATGTGAGAGGAGGGAGCAACAGGGAGAGATGGAGGGAAGGAGAGCAGCGTCAGGGCTCATCTGCTCGTCGGGGATGCGGGAGCTGCTCCTGCTGCCGGCGGCAGGGACGAGGCAGAGGAGGCGGGGAGGGACTCCAAGCTCCTGGTGCTCGCTGGAGATCGAAGCAGCGGGGACGAGCTGCTCGTGATCCCCTCGGGATCGAGCAGAGGAAGGGGCCTCGGCGCCTGCGGGCACAGGGACGAGGAGGCGGGCACACGCGGGAGGATGTGGACAGCAATATAAACAACCCACTCACAGTTGTACCCAATATAAACAACCCAATCTCCATTTGCGCCTGCCCAAGGCTTGCCCTCAAGCGATGGCATCTTAACATCATACGTATCATTATGAAGCGACATCAACTTGCACAAGGCGAGGCTTCCCTCGTCCCCGCGCCAGTCAGTAGGGTCACGATAAAGAAGATAGGGGAGATCAAACCGCTCCTGGACCCTTGGGTTCCTTGTAATGATGTTATTAGTCGAGTCGAGAATGGTCTTGAACGAACCTGCCATGCTAGTCGAGGTGTTGACGTCGCATCGATCAATGAGTTCCTCCACCACGTCATCTTTCAGATCGGGGCAAGAATAATGTGGTCGTTTCCGGCCTGTTCCCTCCATGGAGAAGACAATCGAACAATGGTAGAAGGAAAGGGTGAAGGCAAATGGAGGAGGGAGGAAGAGCGTGCGATAGCAGTTCCAAATTGAGAGGGAAAGGCGAAGAGTTGGTGGACGGTTGCTAGTTTGCCATGGTTCCCAAAGAGGCGCCCCGGCCTACATGTCCGTTCGAAAATTGTACAAAAGGACTCGCCGCCGTCTCACTGACATGTTTGAACGGGACCACATGTCAACGAAACATGGTGTGTAATTTCTCGCGCAAAATGCGATCTGGCCGCGTTGGCCCGAGGTGCCGCATTAGTTATCGACCTTTATTTTTTTAACATACAATCTGAGTGGATAGCTCCTGTGGTCATCACACGTGAGCGGATATATAGGTGGGCTAGGTGGGCAGGCGGCAACAATCTAAGTGCTAAAAGAGTTGATCCAATGCTTGGTTTTGTTTGGATTTTCTAACTATGACCATTGTATAGAGTGAATGAATGGCTTACGTTCAAAGTTATTCTCATACTATAGAATGGTATAGGAATATGGAGAGATTTGGTTGATTTTATGTCATTGAATAATATAAAATATTATGAGTGCAGACGTTCCACCGTGAGGTTTGTTGCTCCTTCTCAGTCATCAGGAATCTATGTTCTTCCATTCTTTCGTTTAAGACATGAGCTTTGTTCATCCTTTTTCTTGACACGCGGGACATCTATATGCCTCCATTTTTAAAATCATACTATATGCCTCCATGACACGCGGGACATCTAGCATCTAGGTGGCGTGTCATGCAAGAAAATGGAGATATGCAGTGCATAAGTGAGTCGTGCACTTCGATGGCACCTACTACTATGCAATATTTTTTCTGCTCGATGGCATGTGAATAGTGCACGTACTCAATGACAGAGCACAAGATGGTAGCCATGGACATGGTCGACCCTTTTTGAAGAGAGTACTAATAAATGTACGTAACTTTGATGTGTCCCGTCAACTCGCAGAATGACGAGAAGCTTGCTTACTACGCCTTCTCCCTCGCCAACGCGTGCGCGATGGCTCGCAACACGAGGAGAAACTTTTGCTTACAAGTGGTGGACGTGCAACAGTTCATTTGGTGTCAGATTGCCAGAAGTACTACTGTAGTACCATCATTATTGTTTGACTTCCAGAAGAGGAGAAGAGCCCAGTGCAAGGTCACCTACTAACCTAGTACAGTACTACTATAGCCAAAGCTGCCCCCACCTTTTTAGAGCATGGTTAACTAATATAGGCGGCTCTTGCAGCGGAACATCATTTAGAGCAAGTGCTCTCTTCGTAGGAACAAAGGAAGTGAAACAAAAGTTGGAGTGGTTGCTAGATTGCCAATTAAAACATGATTACATAGGGGAAAATCCTATAGCATTCTATCCTATGAGTCAAATGACCGATGTAGGAAAATTATGAGGGGGGTCTCTCCAACAGTGTTCCTCAGCTCGCACCTAGCATCACTGTGGTCGAACTTGGAGTCATTCATCTGGTACACATGGCACCTCAGATCTAGACACAAGGTGACGTGACCTCTCACTTCGTCCGCCACTCGAAGCGGCGCGCCGGTGGAGGGCTAGCATACTCCAATATTAGGTTGGCTCTATGTGATGTGGCAACTTCATATACTAACCGGATGCTGGGTACTCACAGTCCAAGAAGTGACTCGAAAACCATTCATAAATTGAGTCTATGACATGCATTTGCAAATGTACCATTCATTACATACAACAAGTCATCAACACACAACGACAATGAGGATACATGTTGGATTATAGATTATTTCCAACAAAACATTATAGTAAATACCGAAGTTTTCATCACACAACAAATAACAAGCAATGAAATGAACTTCAACTCAACCAATCCTCGGTGTTGGAAACGCTTGCTTTGAACCATAGGTGCTCTGGGAAGGGCCACCTATTGTCAATATCAAGAGCAAGGCATGACTGATCATCCAGGCTGAAGCGGCATATATCAGGACTAGTGTAGGGAACCACCGCAATGTCCGAGGTATAGATACAGTTGCTTCTCATAAATGGTAGTAACGTTGTGTCAATATAAGCTGGATCACCTTTCACCATCATTGGATAGTTTGGTCCAAGGAAGAGCGAGTTTTGTCCAAGACTATCAATACTGTACTAGGGAGAAGGTGTTGGCGCTAGCACACTAGTATCCATCCTGAATACCCTGCAACGGGTGTTGGAATAGATCCGGAGAGGGAGACCATGGGAGACAACACGTGCTCCCTCAGTAGTAACAATCTCATTGCACTGTATACAGATAAGAAGAGCTGATCGATTGGAATTAGTTTCCATGCGCCACTAAGTATATAAGTTTCGCTCGTCCTCATGCTCGTGATCATCACCATCGTCATCTCCCCCTTGGTTATAAAATTTTTCAAGTATAGGTGGTGGAATGTTCACAGGACCTTGGAAACACAAGAAGGTTAATTAGTAAAGGGAAACTTGCTAACCCGCATTAATGTGGATGAAACAATTATAATTACGGTGGAGGACAAACGTACCGAAACTACGCGGATCCCATGCAAAAACAGTGCCACGAGTGGTGGCAGCAAACACAAGATCCTCGTATTCAATTGCATCACAACACTCATCCGTGTACAGAAACTGATTTTTGAGCAATATCCATGGACAAACCGTGGAATCAGTAACGACGGCAACAAGCTTGTCGAAGATAGCAACAACTTCATAGTTCTTGTAATTCCAAGAGCAGTTGGGAACTCGACAAATTGCTATCTTCCGTAGATGACAGCCACCATCATCGTATTTGAACGTATGTAGATCATCTATGTGCTCAACCTCAGGGCACTCTGAGATTTTTGGAAGTGGAATCCGCTGACGAGTGTACACATTCACAAGTTCCCACTCGTAATTGTACCCAATATAAACAACCCAATCTCCATTTGCGCCAGCCCAAACCTTCCCTTAAGAAATGGCATCTTGACATCACACGTATCATTATCAAGCGGCATCAACTCGCACAAGGCGAGGCCTCCATTGCCCGCGCCCATGCGAATAGGCTTATAGCGAAGAAGATAAGGGAGATCAAACCGCTCCTGGACCCTTGGGTTCCTTGTAATGATGTTATTAGTTGGGTCGAGAATGGTTTTGAATGAACCTGCCATGCTAGCCGAGGTGATGATGTCGCACCGATCAATGAGTTCCTCCACCACATCATCTTTTAGATTGGGGCAAGAATAAAGGGGTCGTTTCTGGCTTGTTCCCTCCATGGAGAAGACGATTGGACAATGGCAGAAGGAAGGGTGAAGGCAAATGGAGGAGGGAGGAAGAGCGTGCGACATCAGTTCCAAATCGAGAGGGGAAGGCAAAGAGGCGGTGGATGGTTGCCACGATACACGAAGAGGCGCCCCGGCCTACATAGACGTCCGTTCGGAAATTGTACGAAAGGACTCACCGTCGTCTCACTTACATGTTGGAACGAGACCACATGTCAACGAAACATGGTGTGTCATTTCTCGTGCAAAATGCGATCTGGCCGCGTTGGCCCAAAGTGTTGCATTATTTCTCGACTTTATTTTTTTAATGGTGTGCCGTTCAGTTTTGAAGCACGACTAACTGGTACTGTATGCAGAGAAAATATAAACTACTCTACCACTACTCCACCTCTAGTACTAGTAGTATAAAAAATATATAGGCTGGAGCTTCAGCGCTTTCTTGCTAAGGGCTGCCCACTTGCTTCTCACACTATCACCCTCTCTCCAGATCTAAAAAAGACGGCCTCTCTCTCCCTCCTCACCGGTGGTCATAGGTCCACCGGGGAAGAAAAGGACGTGTAGCATTGACGCACTCCTCGTCGGCGTGCGAGGTCACGCACTGACGACAAGGCCGTCCTCTCAGACCTAGTGCCCGCACTGGATGGCCTCCGTCCCCAAGCTCACTGCCATAGTGTGTGCGGAGGACGACAACCACGAGCGAAGCCACTTCCCGCCGACCCTTAGGTATGCTCCCTCCTTTCGAACCATACCCTGTTCTATTGCCCCATCTGCCATGTCGCTGCATGTGGATATTTTTCCACCCCACCATCTTCCCAATTTGCTATCCTCTGCTCTACTGGTCACGCAAAGGAAAACCTTAATTTGCACTATTAAAGGAAACCCTACTTCATGCAGACTAATCCATGTCTGGGTTGAATAAGGAAAGGAAGGGAGACTGTACTGTCCAAGAGAGTAGGCATCGAACACGCATCTAGGTTGAAAAGGGGAAAATCAGTAGCTAAGGAACAAGTCTCGTGTCTCTTGGATGAAGAAGGGTAGAAAGGCATGACAACACAAAAGATAATGACCAGGTCGATCGGTTTGTTATTCTCACATAGGAAAAAAAGGTGGCTAAAGAGAACAAAAATGGGACGTAATCCACATATGCTGCCTGGATATTTGTTGCTCTGGGCAACCATACCTCCCTCACCACTCTATGCATCCGTGGAGGTACAGCGTACTGGTGCGCCCATTGTCTGAATGGGCCTCCCATGCTCTTATTGCCACTTTTTTGCTGTTAGTATAACGCCAGCAGTCAAGTCAAGCAATGCTACTGCTAAAGTGATGCCACATTTAACTAATTCTGCACTCAGTCTAATGCCACCGGTAAATTTAAGCAATGCCATTAATGTCACTGGAATATTTAAGGGTTAGCTGTTGATTGTGGACGTATTAAAGATTTTTCAGCTAAGGCATTCTAATGCTGTCGCACAGCCAGTATACCAACGATGAATCTTGTTACTGAAGGAAATATGCCCTAGAGGCAATAATAAAGTTATAATTTATTTCCACATATCATGATAAATGTTTATTATTCTTGCTAGAATTGTATTAACCAGAAAATTAGTACATGTGTGAATACATACACAAATAGAGTGTGACTACTATGCCTCTACTTGACTAGCTCGTTAATTAAAGATGGTTATGTTTCCTAACCATAGACATGAGTTGTCATTTGATTAATGGGATCACATCATTAGGAGAATGATGTGATTGACTTGACCCATTCCGTTAGCTTAGCACTTGATCGTTTAATTTTTCTGCTATTGCTTTCTTCATGACTTATACATGTTTCTGTGACTATGAGATTATGCAACTCCCGATTACCAGAGGAACACTTTGTGTGCTACCAAACGTCACAACATAACTAGGTGATTATAAAGGTGCTCTACAGGTGTTTCCGGTGGTACTTGTTGAGTTGGCATAAATCAAGATTATGATTTGTCCAATGTTAGGGATATCGCTTATTGAGAACTTATCGGTCGACCCATGATAAGGGGTAAATCGGCCAGTTTATCGGCATATCGGCCAATTTATTGCCATATCGACTGATTTATCGGCCGATTTATCTTACTGGTCTGACAGCGGTAAGCGATAAATCGGCCGATTTATCGGCATATCGGAAGATATCTTGAATAATGGATTTGTCACACCGATTGTCGAAGAGGTATCTCTGGGCCCACTGGTAATGCACATCACTATAAGCCTTTCAAGCATTGTAACTAATGAGTTAGTTGTGGGATGATGTATTACGGAACGAGTAAAGAGACTTGCCGGTAATGAGATTGAACTAGGTATTGAGATACCGACGATCGAATCTCGGGCAACATACCGATGACAAAGGGAACTACGTATGTTGTTATGCGGTTTGACCGATAAAGATCTTCGTAGAATATGTGGGAGCCAATATGAGCATCCAGGTTCCGCTATTGGTTATTGACCGGAGATGTGTCTCGGTCATGTCTACATAGTTCTTGAACCCGTAGGGTCCGCACGCTTAAAGTTCGGTGACGATCGATATTATGAGTTTTTGTGTTTTGATGTACTAAAGGTAGTTCGGAGTCTCGGATATGATCACCGACATGATGAGGAGTCTCGAAATGGTTGAGACGTAAAGATCGATATATTGGACGACTATATTCGGACACCGGAAGTGTTCCGGGTGGTTTCGGAGAAAACCTGAGTGCCGGAGGGTTACCGGAACCCCTGGGCCTTAGTGGAAAGAGAGAGGGCAGGCCACGCGCCCCTCCCCCTCTGGTCCGAATTGGACTAGGAGAGGGGGGGGGGGCGCCCCCCCTTTCCTTGTCCCTCCCCTTCCTTCCCCCGTCCTAGTAGGAGTAGGAAAGAGGGGAGTCCTACTCGTATTAGGAGGACTCCTCCTCTTGGCGCGCCTACAAGGGCCGGCCGGCCTCCCCCCTTTCTCCTTTATATACGGGGGCAGGCGGGCACCTCTAGACACAAGTTGATCTATTGATCTATTCCAGCCATGTGCGGTGCCCCCCTCCACCATAATCCACCTCGATTATATCATAGTGGTGCTTAGGCGAAGCCCTGCGTCGGTAGCATCATCATCACTGTCATCACGTCTCATGCTGACGAAACTCTCCCGTGAAGCTCTGCTGGATCAGAGTTCGTGGGACATCATCGAGCTGAACGTGTGCTGAACTCGGAGGTGCCGTGCGTTCGGTACTTGGATCGGTCGGATCGTGAAGACGTACGACTACATCAACAGCGTTGTGCTAACGCTTCCGCTTTCGGTCTATGAGGGTATGTGGACACACTCTCCCCTCTCATTGCTATGCATCACCATGATCTTGTGTGTGCGTAGGAATTTTTTTGAAATTACTACGTTCCCCAATAGTGGTATCAGAGCCATGTTTATTCGTAGATGTTATATGCACGAGTAGAACACAAGTGAGTTGTGGACGATACAAGTCATACTGCTTACCAGCATGTCACACTTTGGTTTGGCGGTATTGTTGGATGAAGCGGCCCAGACTGACATTACGCATACGCTTAGGCGAGACTGGTTCTACCGACGTGCTTTGCACACAGGTGGCTGGCGGGTGTCAGTTTCTCCAACTTTAGTTGAACCAAGTATGGCTACGCCCGGTCCTTGAGAAGGTTAAAACATCACTAACTTGACAAACTATCGTTGTGGTTTTGATGCGTAGGTAAGAACGGTTCTTGCTCAGCCCGTAGCAGCCACGTAAAACTTGCAACAACAAAGTAGAGGACGTCTAACTTGTTTTTGCAGGGCATGTTGTGATGTGATATGGTCAAGACATGATGCTATATTTTGTTGTATGAGATGATCATGTTTTTTTACCGAGTTATTGGCAACTGGCGGGAGCCATATGGTTGTCGCTTTATTGTATGTAATGCAATCACCCTATAATTGCTTTACTTTATCACTAAGCGGTAGCGATAGTCGTAGAAGCAATAGTTGGTGAGACAACAATGATGCTACGATGGAGATCAATGTGTCGCGCGGGTGACAATGGTGATCATGATGGTGCTTCGGAGATGGAGATCACAAGCACAAGATGATGATGGCCATATCATATCACTTATATTGATTGCATGTGATGTTTATCTTTTATGCATCTTATTTTTCTTAGATTGACGGTAGCATTATAAGATGATCTCTCACTAAATTTCAAGGTACAAGTGTTCTCCCTGAGTATGCATCATTGCGAAAGTTCGTCGTGCCGAGACATGACGTGATGATCGGGTGTGATAAGCTCTACGTTCACATACAACGGGTGCAAGCCAGTTTTGCACACACATAATACTCGGGTTAAACTTGATGATCCTAGCATATGCAGATATGGCCTCAGAACACTGAGACCGAAAGGTCGAGCGTGAATCATATAGTAGATATGATCAACATAGTGATGTTCACCATTGAAAACTACTCCATCTCACGTGATGATCGAACATGGTTTAGTTGATATGGATCACATGATCACTTAGATGATTAGAGGGATGTCTATCTAAGTGGGAGTTCTTTAATAATTTGATTAACTGAACTTTAATTTATCATGAACTTAGTACCTGATAGAATTTTGCATGTTTATGTTATTGTAGATAGATGACCCATGTTGTTGTTCTGTTTAATGCGTTCCTTGAGAAAGCAAAGTTGGAAGATGATGGTAGCAATTACACGGACTGGGTCCGTAACTTGAGGATTATCCTCATTGCAGCACAGAAGAATTACATCCTGGAAGCACCGCTAGGTGCCAAACCTGCTGCAGGAGCAACACCAGATGTTATGATCGTTTGGAAGAGCAAAGCTGATGACTACTCGATAGTTCAGTGTGCCATGCTTTACGGCTTAGAACCAGGACTTCAACAACGTTTTGAACGTCATGGAGCATATGGGATGTTCTAGGAGTTGAAGTTAATATTTCAAGAAAATGCCCGAATTGAGAGATATGAAGTCTCCAATAAGATCTACAGCTGCAAGATGGAGGAGAATAGTTATGTCAGTGAACATATACTTAGAATGTCTGGGTACCATAACCACTTGACTCAATTGAGAGTTAATCTTCCTATTGATAGTGTCATTGACAGAGTTCTTCAATCACTACCACCAAGCTACAGGAGCTTCATGATGAACTATAACATGCAAGGGATGGATAAGACAATTCCCGAGCTCTTCGCAATGCTAAAGGCTATGGAGGTAGAAATCAAGAAGGAGCATCAAGTGTTGATGGTTAACAAGACCACCAGTTTCAAGAAAAAGGGTAAAGGGAAGAAGAAAGGGAACTTCAAGAAGAATGGCAAACAAGTTGCCGCTCAAGAGAAGAAACCCAAGTTTGGACCTAAGCCTGAGACTGAATGCTTCTACTGCAAACAAACTGGTCACTGGAAGCGGAACTGCCCCAAGTATTTGGCGGATAAGAAGGATGGCAAGGTGAACAAAGGTATATGTGATATACATGTCATTGATGTGTACCTTACTAATTGTCGTAGTAGTGCCTGGGTATTTGATACTAGTTCTGTTGCTAATATTTGCAACTTGAAACAGGGACTACGGATTAAGTGAAGATTCGCAAAGGACGAGGTGATGATGCGCGTGGGAAATGGTTCCAAAGTCGACGTGATCGCGGTCAGAACGCTACCTCTACATCTACCTTCGGGACTGGTATTAGACCTGAATAATTGTTATTTGGTGCCAGCGTTGAGTATGAACATTATATCTGGATCTTGTTTGATGCGAGACAGTTATTCATTTCAATCAGAGAATAATGGTTGTTCTATTTATATGAGTAATATCTTTTATGGTCATGCACCCTTAAAGAGTGGTCTATTCTTTTTGAATCTTGATAGTGGAGATACATATATTCATAGTATTGATGCTAAAAGATGCAGAGTTGATAATGATAGTGCAACTTACTTGTGGCACCGCCGTTTAGGTCATATTGGTACAAAGCGCATGAAGAAACTCCATTCTGATGGACTTTTAGAATCACTTGATTATGAATCACATGGTACTTGTGAACCGTGCCTAATGGGCAAGATGACTAAAATGCCGTTCTCCGAAACTATGGAGCGAGCAACAGAATTGTTGGAAATCATACATACTAATGTATGTGGCCAGATGAATATTGAGGCTCGAGGCGTATATCGTTATTTTCTCGCCTTCACGGATGATTTGAGCATATATGGGTATATCTACTTGATGAAACATAAGTCTGAAACATTTGAAAAGTTTAAAGAATTTTAGTGTGAAGTGGAAAATCATCGTAAAAAAAAAAATGAAGTTTCTACGATCTGATCATAGAGAAGAATATTTGAGTTACGAGTTTAGTCTTCATTTGAAGCAATGTGAAATAGTTTCGCTACTAATGCCACCCGGAACACCACAGCGTAATGGTGTGTGATACGTCCATTTTGCATCATGCTTTTATATCGATATTTGTTGCATTATGGGATGTTATTACACATTATGTCACAATACTTATGCCTATTCTCTCTTATTTTACAAGGTTTACATAAAGAGGGAGAATGCCGGAAGCTGGGATTCTGGGCTGGAAAAGGAGCAAATATTAGAGACCTATTTTGCACAGCTCCAAAAGTCCTGAAACTTCATGGAAGACGTTTTCAGAATATATTAAAAAAATTCAGTGGAAGAAGTTCATCAGGGGGGCCACACCCTGCCCACGAGGGTGGGGGCACGCCCCTACCTCGTGGGCCCCCTGGTGGCCCTCCGGTGGCCATCTTCTGCTATATGAAGTCTTTCGATGGGAAAAAATAGCAAGCCATCTTCTCGGACGAAACTCCGCCGCCACGAGGCGGAACCAATCTAGCGCTCTGGCGGAGCTGTTCTGCCGGGGAAACTTCCCTCCGGGAGGGGGAAATCATCGCCATCGTCATCACCAATGCTCCTCTCATCGGGAGAGGGCAATCTCCATCAACATCTTCATCAGCACCATCTCCTCTCAAAACCCTAGTTCATCTCTTGTATCCAATTCTTGTCTCCAAGTCCGGGATTGGTGCTAGTGGGTTGCTAGTAGTGTTAATTACTCCTTGTACTTGATGCTAGTTGGTTTATTTGGTGGAAGATCATATGTTCAGATCCTATATGCATATTAATACCCCTTTGATTATGAACATGTTTATGCTTTGTGAGTAGTTACGTTTGTTCCTGAGGACATGGGAGAAGTCTTGCTATTAGTAGTCATGTAATTTGGTATTCGTTCGATATTTTGATGAGATGTATGTTGTCTCTCCTCTAGTGGTGTTATGTGAACGTCGACTACATGACACTTCACCACTATTTGGTCCTAGTGGAAGGCATTGGGAGGTAATAAGTAGATGATGGGTTGCTAGAGTGACAGAAGCTTAAACCCTAGTTTATGCGTTGCTTCGTAAGGGGCTGATTTGGATCCATATGTTTCATGCTATGGTTAGGTTTGCCTTAATACTTTTGTTGTAGTTGCGGATGCTTGCAATAGAGGTTAATCATAAGTGGGATGCTTGTCCAAGTAAGGATAGTACCCAAGCACCGGTCCACCCACATACCAAATTATCAAAGTACCGAACGCGAATCACATGAGCGTGATGAAAACTAGCTTGATGATATTCCCATGTGTCCTCGGGAGCGCTTTTATCTGTATAAGAGTTTGTCCAGGCTTGTCCTTTGCTACAAAAAGAATTGAGCCACCTTGCTGCACTTTATTTACTTTTGTTACTTATTGCTTGTTACAAATTATCCTATCACAAAACTATCTGTCACCACTTATTTCAGTACTTGCAGAGAATACCTTGCTGGAAACCGCTTATCATTTCCTTTTGCTCCTCATTGGGTTCGACACTCTTACTTATCGAAAGGACTATGATAGATCCCCTATACTTGTGGGTCATCAAGACTCTTTTCTGGCGCCGTTGTCGGGGAGTGAAGCGCCTTTGGTAGGTGGAATTTGGTAAGGAAAATTTTATATAGTGTGCTGAAATTTGCTGTCACTTATTACTATGGAAAGTAATCCTCTGAGGGGCTTGTTCGCGGTATCTTCACCCCGACCAGTAGAGCAAAGAGTTGCTCCTCAACCTACTGAACCTATTGAAAATGAAAATGTCTGCTTTGAAATTCCTTCGGGTATGATAGAAAAACTGCTAGATAATCCCTTTTTAAGAGATGGAACAAAACATCCTGATGAGCATCTAATATATGTGGATGAAGTTTGTGGATTATTTAAGCTTGTAGGTGTACCCGGAGATGTTGTTAGGAAGAAGGTCTTCCCTTTATCTTTGAAGGGAGATGCATCAACATGGTATAGGCTATGTGATGATATGGGGTCATGGAACTACAAACGATTGGAACTAGAATTTCATCAGAAATTTTATCCTATGCATCTTGTTCATCGTGATCGCAATTATATATATAGTTTTTTGGCCTCGCAAAGGAGAAAGCATCGCTCAAGCTTGGGGGAGGCTTAAATCAATGTTATATTCATGCCCCAATCATGAGCTCTCAAGGAAAATGATTATTCAAAATTTTTATGCTCGGCTTTCTGATAACAATCGCACCATCCTTGATACTTCTTGTGCTATCTCTTTTATGATGAAGACTATTTAATTCAAATGAGATTTATTGGAAAGAATTAAACGCAACTCTGAAGATTGGGACCTTGACAAAGGTAAGGAGTCAGGTATGACACCTAGGTTTGATTGTGTTAAATCTTTTGTGGATACCGATGTTTTCCGTAAATTTAGCACTAGATATGGACTTGACTCTGAGATAGTAGCTTCTTTCTGTGAATCTGTTGCTACTTATGTTGATCTCCCCAAGGAGAAGTGGTTTAAATATCATCCTCCCATAGAAGTTAAAGTAGCTGCACCTATTAAAATTGAAGAAAAGATTATCACTTATAATGATCCTATTGTTCCTACTTCTTATGTTGAGAAACCACGTTTTCCTATTAGGATAAAGGATCATGCTAAAGCTTTAACTGTGGTTGGTAAAAGCAATATTAAAACTTATACACCTCATGAGCAAATTAAAGTTGAACCTGATTTTGCTATTATTAAAGATCTCTTGTCTGATAATATTGATGGGCATGTTATTCATTTCCTTGATGAGACTGCTAGAATTGCTAAACCTTGTGCTAAAGATAAAAACAGACCGGTGGTAGGCATGCCTGTTATTTCTGTTAAAATAGGAGATCATTGTCATCATGGCTTATGTGATATGGGTGCTAGTGCTAGCGCAATACCTTATTCCTTATACAAAGAAATTATGCATGATATTGCACCTGCTGAGATAGAAGATATTGATGTCACAATTAAACTTACCAATAGAGATACTATTTCACCAATGGGAATTTTTAGAGATGTTGAAGTCTTGTGTGGGAAAACTAAATATCCTGCTGATTTTCTTGTTCTTGGTTCCCCACAAGATAGCTTTTGTCCCATTATGTTTGGTAGACCCTTCTTAAACACTGTCAATGCTACCATAGATTGCAAAAGGGATGATGTTACTATCGGTTTAGATGATATGACTCATGAATTTAATTTCTCTAAGTTTAGTAGACAACACCGTGAAGAAGAATTACCTTGTAAAGATGAAATTATTGGTCTTGCTTCTATTGCCATACCTCCTAGTGATCCTTTAGAACAATATTTGCTAGACTATGAAAATGATATGTTTATGAATGAAAGAAGGGAAATAGATGAAGTATTCTTTAAAGAGGAACCTATTCTGAAAAACAATTTGCCTGTTGAAATCCTAGGGGATCCTCCTCCACCCAAGGGTGATCCCGTGTTTGAGCTTAAACCGTTACCTAATACTCTTAAATATGCTTATCTTGATGAGAAAAAGATATATCCTATTATTATTAGTGCTAACCTTTCACAACATGAGGAGGAGAGATTATTGAAAACTCTAAAGAAGCACCGTGCTGCTATTGGGTATACTCTTGATGATCTTAAGGGCATTAGTCCCACTCTATGTCAACATAAAATTAATTTGGAAGAAGATGCTAAACCAGTTCGCGATCATCAATGACGGCTGAATCCTAAAATGAAAGAAGTGGTAAGAAAGGAAATACTAAAGATCCTTGAGGCAGGTATAATCTATCCCGTTGCTGATAGTCAGTGGGTAAGTCCTGTCCATTGTGTCCCTAAGAAGGGAGTTATTATTGTCATTCCTAATGATAAAGATGAATTGATTCCTCAAAGAATTATTACAGGTTATAGGATGGTAATTGATTTCCGCAAATTAAATAAGGCTACTAAAAAGGATCATTACCCATTACCTTTTATCGATCAAATGCTAGAAAGATTATCCAAACATACACATTTTTGCTTTCTAGATGGTTATTCTGGTTTCTCTCAAATACCTCTGTTAGCCAAAGATCAATCAAAGACTACTTTTACTTCCCCTTTTGGTACTTTTGCTTATAGACGTATGCCTTTTGGTCTATGTAATGCACCTGCTACCTTTCAAAGATGCATGATGGCTATATTCTCTGACTTTTGTGAAAAGATTTGTGAGGTTTTCATGGATGATTTCTCTGTCTATGGATCTTCTTTTGATGATTGCTTGAGCAACCTTGATCGAGTGTTGCAGAGATGTGAAGAAACTAATCTTGTCTTGAATTGGGAAAAGTGCCACTTTATGGTTAATGAAGGTATTGTCTTGGGGCACAAAGTTTCTGAAAGAGGTATTGAGGTTGATAAAGCCAAGGTTTATGCTATTGAAAAGATGCCATGCCCCAAGGACATCAAAGGTATAAGAATTTTCCTTGGTCACGCCGGATTTTATAGGAGGTTCATTAAGGACTTCTCAAAAATTTCTTGGCCTCTGACTAATTTATTACAAAAAGATATACTATTTGTCTTTGATGATTATTGTGTAGAAGCATTTGAAATTCTTAAGAAAGCATTGATCTCTGCACCTATTGTTCAGCCACCTGATTGGAGTTTACCCTTTGAAATTATGTGTGATGCTAGTGATTATGCTGTAGGTGTTGTTCTAGGGCAAAGAGTTGATAAGAAATTAAATGTTATTCAATATGCTAGTAAAACCCTAGACAATGCTCAAAGAAATTATGCTACTACTGAAAAAGAATTCTTAGCAGTTGTATTGGCTTGTGATAAGTTCAAACCTTATATTGTTGATTCTAAAGTAACTATTCACACTGATCATGCTGCTATTAAATATCTTATGGAAAATAAAGATGCTAAACCTAGACTTATTAGATGGGTTCTCTTGCTACAAGAATTTGACTTACATATTGTTGATAGAAAGGGAGCTGAGAACCCCGTTGCAGACAACTTGTCTAGGTTAGAAAATGTGCTTGATGACCCACTTCCTATTGATGATAGATTTCCTGATGAGCAATTAAATGTCATAAATGCTTCTCATACTGCTCCATGGTATGCTGATTATGCTAATTACATTGTTGCTAAGTTTATACCACCTAGTTTCACATACCAGCAAAAGAAAAAGTTCTTCTATGATTTGAGGCATTACTTTTGGGATGACCCACATCTTTATAAACAAGGAGTAGATGGTGTTATTAGACGTTGTGTACCTGAGCATGAACAGGAACAGATCCTACACAAGTGTCACTCCGAAGCTTATGGAGGACACCATGCTGGAGATAGAACTGCACATAAGGTATTGCAATCTGGTTTTTATTGGCCTATTCTCTTCAAGGATGCCCGTAAGTTTGTCTTATCTTGTGATGAATGTCAAAGAATTGGTAATATTAGTAGACGTCAAGAAATGCCTATGAATTATTCACTTGTTATTGAACCATTTGATGTTTGGGGCTTTGACTATATGGACCCTTTCCTTCCTCTAATGGATATACACATATTTTAGTTGTTGTTGATTACGTTACCAAGTGGGTAGAAGCTATTCCAACTAGTAGTGCTGATCATAACACTTCTATTAAAATGCTTAAAGAAGTTATTTTTCCAAGATTTGGAGTCCCTAGATATTTAATGACTGATGGTGGTTCACATTTTATTCATGGTGCTTTCCGTAAAATGCTTGCTAAATATGATGTTAATCATAGAATTGCATCTCCTTATCATCCACAGTCTAGTGGTCAAGCAGAATTTAGTAATAGAGAGCTCAAATTAATTTTGCAAGACTGTTAATAGATCTAGAAAGAATTGGTCCAAGAAACTTGATGATGCATTATGGCCCTATAGAACTGCATATAAAAATCCTATGGGTATGTCTCCGTATAAAATGGTTTAAGGAAAAGCATGTCACTTACCTCTCGAACTAGAACACAAGGCATATTGGGCTATTAAAGAGCTCAATTATGATTTTAAACTTGCCGGTGAGAAGAGGTTATTTGATATTAGCTCACTCGATGAATGGAGAACCCAAGCCTACAAAAATACCAAGTTGTTTAAGGAAAAAGTTAAAAGATGGCATGATAAAAGGATACAAAAGCGTGAGTTTAATGTAGGTGATTATGTATTGCTATACACCTCTCGTTTAAGATTTTTTGCAGGAAAACTTCTCTCTAAATGGGAAGGTCCTTACGTTATCGAGGAGGTCTATCGTTCCGGTGCCATAAAAATTAACAACTTCAAAGGCACAAATCCGAAGGTGGTGAACGGTCAAAGAGTCAAACATTATATCTCAGGTAATCCCATAAATGTTGAAACCAATGTTATTGAAACCGTATCCCCGGAGGAATACATAAGGGACACTTTATGGAATGTTTCAGACTCCAAAAAGGAATACGTATGTGGTACGGTAACTAAACTGACTCCAAAACAGTTTTTAAGGCAATATTTCTCCGTTTTGGAATATTTAGAAAAATAGAAAAATAAGAAGCAGTCCGGGAAGGACACGAGGGCTCCACGAGGGTGGAGGGCACGCCCTACCCCCTGGGCACGCCCCCCTACCTCGTGGGCACCTCGTGCGCTTTCCGGACTCTGTTTTCTTACACGACACGTATTTTGGTCGGTAATAATTCATTATATAATCTCCCGGGGGTTTTGACTCCCGTATCACGCAGAAATCTCTTGTTTTTGTTTCGAGCTGTTTTTCTGACAGATCCAGGTTGTCATGTCGTCTTGAAGCGCCCCCAAGGACCAGTTCTTCGAGAAGGTCATCAGCCCCTACCTTGCAGAAGTGCTGCAACACCCTCAAACCATTGAGATGCGTGAGGGGTTGTTGCACATCCGCAATGCTGAGGGACCAAGGAAGACCGGAAGCACGGAGGCAAGGCTCTAAGTATTGGAGCAAGAAGTTTTCAAGTGTCAGGAGATGGTGGAGCGTGGACTCGATTCCATCACATAATGATCACGGAGTTCACCAACAACCACAAGCTGGACATCAAGGACATTGGGGAGGCCATCTTCAAGCTTCATGAGAAAAACAAGCACCTCCAAGCCCAGATCTATGACCCGCAAAATCAAAACTATGAGTATGAATATAGATTCAAGAGGATGAGTTTGGCTGCAGATTTGAGGTTTCAGGAGACTCGGTCATCCTTCTATGATGGTGAGCCTATGCCTTGGAAGAAGGACGACAAACCTACGCCATCAACAAAATCACCACCGTCTCCACCAACAAAGGAGAATTGAGTATCTGGTATGGGCACTCCCCTTGGCAACTGCCAAGCTTGGGGGAGTGTCCCGGTATCGTATCACCATCACTTTTATCTTTATCGTTTTCCTTAGTTCGATCCTTTTGGCATTATCTTGATCTAGTAGAATAAAGTTTATGGCATGATCTAGTTTTGGGTTTTGCTTTATAATTCCTCTATGTAATCGAGTCCATGAGCTATATAATAAAGATTAGTGTTGAGTCAAGGGCTTGATTATTTTGCCATGATCCTAAGGGAATAAAAGAAAAGAGAAAGGAATAAAAAGAAACAAAGAGATTATGTGAGTCTTATGGAGAGTAATGAGCTCACATAGAAAAAAGTATGATGAATAAAAGTTGTTGAGGGTTGACAAACATAGTTTTGGTCATCGTTGCAATTAATAGGAAGTAATAAAGAAAGAGAGGTCTTCACATATAAATATACTATCTTGGACATATTTTATGATTGTGAGCACTCATTAAAATATGACATGCTAAAGAGTTGACGTTGGACAAGGAAGACAACGTAATGGGTTATGTTTTCTTACATCTGAGATAAATTATATTGTCATGGATCATCCAACATGGTTGAGCTTGCCTTTCTCCCTCATGCTAGCCAAATTCATCGCACCAAGTACAGATACTACTTGTGCTTCCAAATACTCTTAAAACCAGTCTTGCCATGAGAGTCCACTATACCTACCTATGGATTGAGTAAGATCCTCTAAGTAAGTTGTCATCGGTGCAAGCAATAAAAATTGCTCTTTAAATATGTATGACTTATTAGTGTGGGAGAAAATAAGCTTTATACGATCATGTGATATGGAAGAAATAAAAGCGACAAACTGCATAATAAAGGTCCATATCATAAGTGGCAATATAAAGTGACGTTCTTTCGCATTAAGATTTTGTGCATCCAACCATAAAAGCGCATGAAAACCTCTGCTTCCCTCTGCGAAGGGCCTATCTTTTACTTTTATCTCCCACCTTGCATAAGAGTCATGGTGATCTTCACCCTTCATTTTTTACGTTTTATCCTTCGGCAAGCACAGTATGTTGGAAAGATCCTGGTATATATGGCTAATTGGATGTGAGTTTTCATGAACTATTATTGTTGACATTACCCTTGAGGTAAAATGTTGGGAGGCAAACTATAAGCCCCTATCTTTCTCTGTGTCCGATTAAAACTCCATACCCATAAGTATTGCGTGAGTGTCAGCAATTGTGAAAGACTATATGATAGTTGAGTATGTGGACTTGCTGAAAAGCTCTTATTTATTGACTCTTTCCTATGTTATGATAAATTGCAATTGCTCCAATGACTGAGATTATAGTTTGTTAGTTTTCAATGAAGTTTACTATTCATACTTGAAATTGTGATTGAATTATTACTCTAGCATAAGAAATCATATGACTAGAATTGTATAAGTTGCTGTTCTAAGAATGATCATGATGCCCTCATGTCCGTATTATATTTTTAGCGACACCTCTATCTCTAAACATGTGGACATATTTTTCAATTTCGGCTTTCGCTTGAGGACAAGCGAGGTCTAAGCTTGGGGGAGTTGATACGTCCATTTTCCATCATGCTTTTCTATCGATATTTATTGCATTATGGGCTGTTATTACACATTATGTCACAATACTTATGCCTATTCTCTCTTATTTTACAAGGTTTACATAAAGAGGGAGAATGCCGGAAGCTGGGATTTTGGGCTGAAAAAGGAGCAAATATTAGAGACCTATTCTGCACAGCTCCAAAAGTCCTGAAACTTCATGGAAGACGTTTTCAAAATATATAAAAAATACTCAGCGGAAGAAGTTCACCAGGGGGGCCACACCCTGCCCACAAGGGTGGGGGGCGTGCCCTACCCCTGGGCGCGCCCCCTACCTCGTGGGCCCCCTGGTGGCCCTCCGGTGGCCATCTTCTGCTATATGAAGTCTTTCGATGGGAAAAAAATAGCAAGCCATCTTCTCGGATGAAACTCCGCCGCCACGAGGCGGAACCAATCTAGGGCTCTGGCGGAGCTGTTCTGCCGGGGAAACTTCCCTCCGGGAGGGGGAAATCATCGCCATCGTCATCACCAATGCTCCTCTCATCGGGAGAGGGAAATCTCCATCAACATCTTCATCAGCACCATCTCCTCTCAAAACCCTAGTTCATCTCTTGTATCCAATTCTTGTCTCCAAGTCCGGGATTGGTGCTAGTGGGTTGCTAGTAGTGTTAATTACTCTTTGTACTTGATGCTAGTTGGTTTATTTGGTGGAAGATCATATGTTCAGATCCTATATGCATATTAATACCCCTCTGATTATGAACATGTTTATGCTTTGTGAGTAGTTACGTTTGTTCCTGAGGACATGGGAGAAGTCTTGCTATTAGTAGTCATGTAATTTGGTATTCGTTCGATATTTTGATGAGATGTATGTTGTCTCTCCTCTAGTGGTGTTATGTGAACGTCGACTACATGACACTTCACCATTATTTGGTCCTAGAGGAAGGCATTGGGAGGTAATAAGTAGATGATGGGTTGCTAGAGTGACAGAATCTTAAACCCTAGTTTATGTGTTGCTTCGTAAGGGGCTGATTTGGATCCATATGTTTCATGCTATGGTTAGGTTTACCTTAATACTTTTGTTGTAGTTGCGGATGCTTGCAATAGAGGTTAATCATAAGTGGGATGCTTGTCCAAGTAAGGATAGTACCCAAGCACCGGTCCACCCACATACCAAATTATCAAAGTACCGAACGCGAATCACATGAGCGTGATGAAAACTAGCTTGATGATATTCCCATGTGTCCTCGGGAGCGCTTTTCTCTATATAAGAGTCTGTCCAGGCTTGTCCTTTGCTACAAAAAGAATTGGGCCACCTTGCTGCACTTTATTTACTTTTGTTACTTGTTGCTTGTTACAAATTATACTATCACAAAACTATCTGTTACCACTTATTTCAGTACTTGCAGAGAATACCTTGCTGGAAACCGCTTATCATTTCCTTCTGCTCCTCGTTGGGTTCGACACTCTTACTTATCGAAAGGACTACGATAGATCCCCTATACTTGTGGGTCATCGGTGTGTCCGAACGTTGTAAACGTACTTTACTAGATATGGTGTGATCTATGATGTCTCTTACTGATTTACCGCTATCATTTTGGGGGTATGCTTTAGAGACGACTGCATTCAGGTTAAATACCACACCATCTAAATCCATTGAGACGACTCCTTATGAACTGTGGTTTGTCAAGAAACCAAAGTTGTTGTTTCTTAAAGTTTGGGGCTGCGACGCTTATGTGAAAAAGCTTCAACCTGGTAAGCTCGAACCCAAATCGGAGAAATGTGTCTTCATAGGATACCGAAAAGAAACAGTTGGGTACACCTTCTATCACAGATCCGAAGGCAAGACTTTTGTTGCTAAAAATGGATCCTTTCTAGAGAAGGAGTTTCTCTCGAAAGAAGTGAGTGGTAGGAAAGTAGAACTTGATAAGGTAGCGGTACCTGCTCCCTTATTGGAAAGTAGTTCATCACAGAAACTAGTTCCTATGACACCTACACCAATTAGTGAGGAAGCTAATGATAATGATCATGAAACTTCAGATCAAGTTACTACCAAACCTCGTAGGTCAACCAGAGTAAGATCTGCCACCAGAGTGGTATGGTAATCCTGTTCTGGAGGTCATGTTACTAGACCATGACGAACCTACGAACTATGAGGAAGCGATGATGTGCCCAGATTCCGCAAAATGGCTTGAGGCCATGAAATCTGAGATGGGATCCATGTATGAGAACGAAGTATGGAATTTGGTTGACTTGCCCGATGATCGTCAAACCATCGAGAATAAATGGATCTTTAAGAAGAAGACATACGCTAATGGTAATGTTACTGTCTACAAATCTCGACTTGTTGCGAAAGGTTTTCAACAAGTTCAAGGAGTTGACTACGATGAGACCTTCTCACCCGTAGCGATGCTTAAGTCCGTCCAAATCATGTTAGCTATTGCCGCATTTTATGATTATGAAATTTGGCAAATGGATGTAAAGACTACATTCCTGAATGGATTTCTGGAAGAAGCGTTGTATGTGATGCAACCTGAAGGTTTTATCGATCCAAAGGGTGCTAACGAAGTGTGTAGGCTCCAGCGATCCATTTATGGACTGGTGCAAGCCTCTCGGACTTGGAATAAACATTTTGATAATGTGATCAAAGCATATGGTTTTATACAGACTTTTGGAGAAGCCTGTATTTACAAGAAAGTGAGTGGGAGCTCTGTAGCATTTATAATATTATATGTGGATGACATATTGTTGATTGGAAATGATATAGAATTTCTGGATAGCATAAAAGGACATTTGAATAAGAGTTTTTCAATGAAAGACCTCAGTGAAGCTGCTTACATATTGGGCATCAAGATCTATAGAGATATATCAAGACGCTTAATTGGACTTTCACAAAGCACATACCTTGACAAAGTTTTGTGTTCAAAATGTATCAGGCAAAGAAAGGGTTCTTACTTGTGTTACAAGGTGCGAAGTTGAGTAAGACTCAATGCCTGACCACTGCAGAAGATAGAGAGAAAATGAAAGATATTCCCTATGCTTCAGCCATAGGCTCTATCATGTATGCAATGCCGTGTACCAGACCTGATGTGTGCCTTGCTATTAGTTTAGCAGGGAGGTACCAAAGTAATCCAGGAGTGGATCACTGGACAACGGTCAAGAACATCATGAAATACCTAAGAAGGACTAAGGATATGTTTCTTGTTTATGGAGGTGACAAAGAGCTCATCTTAAATGGTTACGTTGATGCAAGCTTTGACACTGATCAGGACGATTCTAAATCGCAAACCAGATACGTGTTTATATTGAACGGTGGAGCTGTCAGTTGGAGCAGGTCTAAACAAAGCGTCGTGGCGGGATATATGTGTGAAGCGGAGTACATTGTTGCTTCAGAAGCAGCGAATGAAGGAGTCTGGATGAAGGAGTTCATATCCGATCTAGGTGTCATACCTAGTGCATCGGGTCCAATGAAAATCTTTTGTGACAATACTAGTGCAATTGCCTTGGCAAAGGAATCCAGATTTCACAAGAGAACCAAGCACATCAAGAGATGCTTCAACTCCATCCGGGATCAAGTCCAGGTGGGAGACATAGACATTTGCAAGATACATAAGGATCTTAACATTGCAGACCCTTTGACTAAGCCTCTTACACGAGCAAAACATGATCAGCACCAAGACTCCATGGGTGTTAGAATCATTACTGTGTAATCTAGATTATTGACTCTAGTGTAAGTGGGAGACTGAAGGAAATATGCCCTAGAGGCAATAATAAAGTTATTATTTATTTCCTCATATCATGATAAATGTTTATTATTCATGCTAGAATTGTATTAACTGGAAACTTAGTACATGTGTGAATACATAGACAAACAGAGTGTCACTAGTATGCCTCTACTTGACTAGCTCATTAATCAAAGATGGTTATGTTTCCTAACCATAGACATGAGTTGTCATTTGATTAATGGGATCAAATCATTAGGAGAATGATGTGATTGACTTGACCCATTCCGTTAGCTTAGCACTTGATCATTTAGTTTTTCTGCTATTGGTTTCTTCATGACTTATACATGTTCCTATGACTATGAGATTATGCAACTCCCGATTATCGGAGGAACACTTTGTGTGCTACCAAACGTCACAACGTAACTGGGTGATTATAAAGGTGCTCTATAGGTGTTTCCGATGGTACTTGTTGAGTTGGCATAAATCATGATTAGGATTTGTCACTCCGATTGTCGGAGAGGTATCTCTGGGCCCACTCGGTAATGCGCATCACTATAAGCCTTGCAAGCATTATAAATAATGAGTTAGTTGCGGGATGATGTATTACGGAATGAGTAAAGAGACTTGTCGGTAACGAGATTGAACTAGGTATTGAGATACCGACGATCGAATCTCGGGCAAGTAACATAACGATGACAAAGGGAACTACGTTTGTTGTTATGCGGGTTGACCGATAAAGATCTTCGTAGAATATGTGGGAGCCAATATGAGCATCAAGGTTCCACTATTGGTTATTGACCGGAGACGTGTCTCGGTCATGCCTACATAGGTCTCGAACCCGTAGGGTTCGCACGCTTAAAGTTTGGTGACGATCGGTATTATGAGTTTTTGTGTTTTGATGTACCGAAGGTAGTTCGGAGTTTCGGATATGATCAAGGACATGAAAAGGAGTCTTGAAATGATCGAGACATAAATATCGATATATTGGATGACTATATTCGGACATCGGAAGTGTTCCGGGTGGTTTCGGAGAAAACCGGAGTACCGCGGGGTTACCGGAACCCCCCCGGGAGAAATAGTGGGACTTATGGGCCTTAGTGAAGAGAGAGAGGGCTGGCCTAGGGTAGGCCGCGTGCCCCTCCCCCTCTGGTCCGAATTGGACTAGGAGAGGGGGGGGGGGCGCCCCCCTTTCCTTCTCCCTCTGCCCCTTCCTTTCCCCCTCCTAGTAGGAGTAGGAAAGAGGGGAGTCCTAGTCCTACTAGGAGGAGGACTCGTCCTCCTGGCGCGCCTACAGGGGCCGGCCGGACTCCCCCTTGCTCCTTTATATACGGGAGCAGGGGCACCTCTAGACACAAGTTGATCTATTGATCTATTCCAGCCGTGTGCGGTGCCCCCCTCCACCATAATCCACCTCGATTATATCATAGCAGTGCTTAGGCGAAGCCCTGCGTCGGTAGCATCATCATCACCATCATCACGCCGTCGTGCTAACGAAATTCTCCGGTGAAGCTCTGCTGGATCGGAGTTCATGGGACGTCATTGAGCTGAATGTGTGCTGAACTCGGAGGTGCCGTGCGTTCGTTACTTGGATCAGTCGGATCGTGAAGACGTACGACTACATCAACCGCGTTGTGCTAACGCTTCTGCTTTCGGTCTACGAGGGTATGTGGACACACTCTCCCCTCTCGTTTCTATGCATCACCATGATCCTGTGTGTGCGTAGGAATTTTTTTGAAATTACTACGTTCCCCAACAGTTACGACCTTTAGATTTTTGCACTGTTAATGCTTATAGATTACATACCTCACTTTCATGAGATAAGTCAATTTTTTTGTACAGTGTCAAGAGGAAAGGTCAAGAGTGGGCACCTCCTCCTCCAGCTGTTCTTTTGATTTGTTCGATCAAGTTTTTATGTTTGACCGATTATCAAGATTGGGATAGCAATTTTTAGGTCCCCTCAAGTTTGAAATGATATTTACCTTAAAGGTACATGGTTTGCAATTTTTTTATACTGTCATTAGTTAATAATGCTAGTTACCTTCAGACTTTTGTATTTGGTTTAATGCTCATGCACAGCTAGTATACCAATGCTAAAACTTGTTAGCTTTACATTTTGTATTGTTAATTCTTATAGAAATCCTCCAGTGCTAGAGTTTATTGAAATATGTTCAGTAAAACCATTGTACTGTACCCTGTAATAAAATAACTACTCTACTGTTGCACTAGCCACTGGATTAGTGTATATTTGTACTATTCGAATGGTGTTGCATTAGCGTGTGGACATAAATAAAGTGTGGCAAGCTTTCCTAGATATGTGCTCAAGAAAACTACTACCTGTTTTTCTAAATACTAGACATTGGGTACTTTAAATTGAACCGCGAAAACGTCTTATATTAAGGAACAGAGGGTGTAGAGTTCACTCAAATTATCCCAGTAAAGCTAGTCACACCTTTGTTAAAATTAATGTTCATTATGTTATCGGAGGAGGTCTGTATGTTTGTCTCTAATGCCTGTCGACTACATACCTGACATCATGATGTAATGTTAAGTCATTTCCTTTTGTACAGTGTCACTGAATTGTCAAGGCGGTGATGGCATTTTATTTTAGTTGAACTTCACAAAATATGCTTAGAAAAAGAGGAAAGGTGAGGAATGGTTCAATTTTTCAGAAAAAAACTATGTGTGCCTTCCTGACATCAGCCGTTGTTGCCTTATTTATTCCTTCAAGCAGGTGGTTAGAAACAGTCTTCCTACCTTTTCCCATTTAGAAATTGGAATGCTTATATTTGTGAGTCTATGCTTCAACTAGTGCCACTTTTATAGTAATCACACTTTCAATATCTATGCAAACAGGGATGCTCGATTTTAGTGGAACTGCATAAAAAGTCCAAATGGTTCAACATTAGGAGCATGTTTTCTTCCAAACCTTTATATCCAATTGGTGGCACTGTGAGCTGTTCATTATGAAGGTACATGGTTTGCTACTATCTTGCTACTCTTTTTGTACTGTCATTAGATAGTAATACTAGTGGTTTGCGTGTGAATTTATTGGCAGGGTGGACCTACATTGGAGGTGCAGGACATGATTCAACGATTGGATGCTCAATTTCGGTTGCATTGATTTCACCTCTTCCATCACTGCGAACATGGATATCCTTGGTCTGGTGAAGAATAGGTGCTATATTTCTGCTCTGAACCAGCTAATCAATTCAGTATGAAATTGTCCAGGGAAAAACATGACTGTATCAAATTGTCCAGTGCAAAACATGATAGATGCTAAGCGGAAGAGATGTGTTTAAACCGAAAATACAAGGTGGGGTATATGTTTACTAGCTGCTTGATATTTGTGCAGACAGAGATGGCTGCCCGTTGCTATTTGGCAAACAAACAAAGTGACTGCAAGTTTGGTTGAACTGCACAAGAAAATAGTATAGTCACTGCATGCAGTGCCATTTGAAAATAGACACAGAAAGATTGGATAGTCACTTCATGGACTACAAAAAAGTAGTACTGTACTATTTATTGGCCAACACTAGGTGCTTCATTGCTTTGTTCTGACTATACAATGGGCATCATTTTGCGTAAGTTGTATTCCGAAAATAGTCTCGCCGTGTGATCGAGAGAAGAGCAAATCATATTGCGGTGGATGTTCCTCCATCATGAATGGTTCATTCTCATGGTTCCAACTATTGGTGAAACCCCTTACGTTTGCAAGAGGAATTGTAGACTTCACAAACAAATTTGTCTTTTAGTCTATAGTGAGTGTTGGCCAAGAGAAGCATCCATGTTAGTAGGAAGAACAAATGTTTTTTCTAGATCTTTGCTTTTGGAGCTACATATTTGTATATGATCTGTGAATCATTGATATGCATTAACATGTTGATCTTATGTATGGGAATCGTACTAGTTGGTTTTGAATTTGGGCTACTAATTTGAACATATTACAATGCCAGGCCTATGAGTCTCGTGTGAACATTTCGAACGGATCGGCTCTTACTGCTATGCACAACATGATCCTTATTTCTTTGTTCTCAGTGTTTACAAGTTACTAAAAGTTTCTTATTTCTGTTCGCTCAATGTTTACAAGTTACTGATCGATCACTAGCTAGCCTACTAATGCAGTAATGCGCTCCTGATAGTTTTAGTTGCGACGGAAGATCCGAAGTGGCAGTTTTTTGAATAAAAATGCTTACCTCTGAAGAAACTGACAAGCTGCTCTGAAGAAAATGCCATGCGAATCTGAAGAAACTGCCAGAAAAAACGTTCGCAAATGCCCTATCTCCCAGCTAACGTTCATCAACTAATGCGATCGTACACGTACACCATCCGACCTACTCGATCCTACACATACACTATCTGACCTACTCGATCCTACACGGATAGATAGCGGATCACGCACGTACTACCTCCTTTCCGGTTTGTAGGGCTCAATTCAGGAAATGACATAATCGATCCTACACGAATAAATAGCGGATCACACACGTACTAGAACCTCCTTTCCGGTTTGCAGGGATTAATTCAAAAATCTAACCAACCAAGGTACTCCCTCCGTCTAGGTTTATTAGCCTCGTGAGGCAAAGCAACAAGACCAACACATAGCAATAATTAACTGCATGCAAAAGTTTAAGCCTAATTAATTTCAGTGATTTAAGTGACTGCATGCGTGCCCTCGGCTGAGACTCGTTGCATGCTGCTCCGCGTACTGGCTGCGAGCGATTCTGAGTGGCTGCATGCAGCCGGCCGTAACTAAGGTAGCTAACTGATGCGAAAAAAGATTGTGACGCCCGGATAATTAAGGCACAGTGAACCTCTGCTAATGATGCCATGTCATCACTCTTGCTGTTGCTAATCTCGCTTAGATTCAAATCGGTTCAAATTCAAATTTAAATTAAAGCCAAAAATAAAAAAAAATCCAAAATTCAAAACTAAGATGTGCAAACTGTGAAAATTAATTTATACTTAATATTGGTGAAGAAACCACACTTTTATAAAATTTAAATCCATTAAAATAATTAAAACAGTGACTAAAACAATTATTAAAAGCCATTAAATATTAAACAAATACAAACCTATTTTATTATTGTGCCAAATTAATTATGGCAGTATCCTAAATAATAATACTAATTTTGGGGCTAAGTTTATATTTTATAAAACTAAAAATAAGTAAATAAATGGAAACTTAATTGAAAAACAGAAACTATAAAAAGAAAACAAAACATATAAAAAAAGGCCACAACCCCGTGGCTCCCCCGGGCCTCGGCCAAGGCCAACTCCCACCCAGCTAGCCCAACTCCCCCACCGGTCGGCTTCTCCCCCTTGTACCCCTGGCTCGGTCGCTACAGGGGCATGGTTGCCCCAGACCACCTCGATGCTATGCCCCAGACCACCTCGCCAGCATCGCCGCGGGGAGGATAAGGCCGCCACCCAGCGGCGGAGCCAACGTATAAGCGTTGGGTTCACTTGAACCCAACAAATTTTGCTTCGTACATGCGCGTAGGGACATGTTTGACTGACCTGAACCCAGTAAAAAATTCTAGCTGACCCCATCAAATATCGTGAGCAGCTAAGCAATGGGCCCAAAAGCCCACAGGCACTTGATGCCCAGGCCGCCAGCCGGCCAGGCCTAAACTGTGATTACTCACGTACTCTGTACTCGTGTTTTGTTGTTTATTATACATGCACACACACGTTTACCTAAAAAATATACACACGCACGTAGGCAAACACTTCCTCGAGTCGTCTTCTGTTAGTTTTCCGATTCGCATCTCTCCTTGTCTGTTTGTGTTCCTTGCGTCTAGATCGACATGGACAACAATTTTCACCAAAATTTGAGGTAATTAGGTTACATTGCCACATCTCGTCATCTCCTGTCTGTTCTATCTAGCCTAATAGCCTAGTATACCATAGTGATTTTTTTGCCCTAGTTTTTGCTATATATTTTTTAAATTTGTTATGTGGGGAAAGATATATTTTCTACAATTAGTAATGTGGCAGTTTTCAATCTTTTTAAGGCGATGAAAGATTGGAAGGGGTCGCTCTAAATGTGAGTGGGTTTACAAGCTTCGTTTGCTTGATGGTATTTATTTTAAACTTGTCAATCTAAGTTGTCATTGTTTCAATATCTCAGGAAGATGAGAAGCTAAATCTGGAGCTTTAAAGTTATTTGACACTACTCTATTATTTATAATATGTAAACATGTGCTTTTATAATTTTATGGAACTGGTATGCCTTGCACTCTTCAGTTTTTAATGCAGCACCAAATGTTCGTCATAGTGTTTATGGGTGTTATAATTTTGTTGCAACTAGACTTTAATCTTCATAATTTAGTGTCAAGTTCTCATAAAAGAGTGAATGGGTGAACCCAATGGCCAAAATTTCTGGCTCCGCCCCTGCCGCCACCTGCGCCTCCTCAGGCTCCTCCCCCTTCCACCTGCGTCGCCCATGTTGCATTCTGCTTGCCGTGCGCCGTGACTTCTAGCGCCGCTGCCCTGCTGTCGCTGTTGTTTGCTGCCCGGTTCGCGTGCTGCTGCTCGCCTAGTCGCCTACGCGCCGTGCCCACGCTGGCCATGTCCGCCCTGCCGCTCCCGCGCCGCTCCTGGCTGACCAGCGCCGTGGCCGGCCTCTGCCGTGCTCACGCGCATGTGCACCCGTCTGCCCGCTGTCTTTTGTGCACGCCTGCACTGCTCGCTGCTAGCTCTGCTGTTGTTGCTGATTTGCTGATGCTGCTGCCACTTCCTGCGCCGGCCTACGCCTCCGCCCGCCCGCGTGTGTGCCCCGTCGTAGCCAGGCCACGCCCACGCGCGGCTGCCGCCGCTTGTCACCATGCAGCGCCGCGCCCCGCGCCCAGCTCGTATGCATGCCGCTGCTGCTCTATTGAATCTACTATTCTACTACCTACTGTAGCTACTACTAGTTAACTTTTCTGTTTCTACACTGACTAGCCCTCTAAACAGCCCCTAAACTATGGCTAAACACTGTTAACAGAAGCAAGAATAATATTTCTAGGTAGTACACTTGTCAAAGCTCAAATGTTTCCATTGGACCAAATCAATTTGATGCATGGATTAATTCCTATAAAAATCACAAAATGCTATCTTTTCTAAATAGAGAACAGAATTAAACCCTAGCACTGTGTATGCATGTGTTGTGTGTATGCGTGTGTTGTGTGTACAGCGCGCGTGTGTGTAGTGCATGTGTGGTGTGCGTGTGTGGCCGGCTGGACTCTGTCCACTAATGGCCGGCCCTTGTTAATTAGGCTATGTTTAGCTTAGGATTAGTTTAGTGCTAATTAGCCCTTTTAGCAAATGACAAGTGGGTCCCATCTAAATAGATTAGATAAATATTTTGAAAATTATTAAACCAGTGTCATATGGGCCACCACCTCTCCTTTTGACTAGGCACATTGAATTGGTCAATTCGGATTTAAATTAAACACAAAATTCAAGAATATTGTTAAAAATTTGGAAATTCATAGAAATTAAACAGTAACTCGGATGAAAAAGTTTTATACATGAAAGTTGCTCAGAACGACGAGACGAATCCGAATACGCAGCCCGTTCGTCCGCCACACATCCCTAGCATAGCAAACCTGCAACATTTCACCTCCGGTTCATCTGTCCGAAAACGCGAACACCGAGGATACTTTCCCGGATGTTTCCCCCCTTCGCCGGTATCACCTATCCCTGCGTTAGATCACCTCTAGCACCGCGTTGTCATGTTATGTTTTGATTGCTCTGTTATTTATTGTGTTCCCCCTCCGTTACTTTTTCCGGTAGACCCCGAGACCACTGCCGGTACCCCTGTGATCGACTACGGTGTTGACGACCCCTTCTTGCCAGAGCAACCAGGCAAGCCCCCCTTTGATCACCAGATATCGCCTACTCTTCTCTCTACTTCTTGCATTAGAGTAGTGTAGCATGTTACTGCTTTCTGTTAATCCTATCCTGATGCATAGCCTGTCCTTGCTACTACTGTTGTTACCTTTACCTGCAATCCTAATGCTTAGTATAGGATGCTAGTTTATCATTAGTGACCCTACATTCTTGTCCGTCTGCCATGCTATACTATCGGGCCGTGATCACTCGGGAGGTGATCACGGGTATATAATATATACTTTATACATGATACATGTGATGATTAAAGTCGGGTTGGCTCGAGGAGTACCCACGGTTGATTCATGAATTGGGGGCTAGAAGGACATACTTTCCCGACGGCCCTCTGTGTGGATCTTTATGGCGAAGCGACAGGGCAGGTTGAGACCACCTAGGAGAGAGGTGGGCCTGGCCCTGGTCGGCGTTCGCGGTTATTTCAAGATAACATGTTTAACGAGATCTTGGTATTTGATCTGAGTCTGGCTACTGGCCTATACGCACTAACCATCTACGCGGGGACAGTTATGGGCACTCGACGTCGTGGTATCAGCCGAAGCCTTCGTGATGTCAGCGACTAAGCGGCGCGCACCGGGTTGGACTGGAACGCCTACTCTTGTATAAGGGAGGCTAGGTCTGCTCACCGGCTGCGTTCGCAACGTGCAGGTGTGCAAAAGGCGATGGGCCCAGTCCCCTGAGCCATAGGATTTAGACCGACGTGCTGACCTCTCTGTTGTGCCTAGGTAGGGCTGCGACGTATTGATCTTCCGAGGCCGAGCATGACCCAGAAAAGTGTGTCCGGACAAAGGGGATCAAGCATGTTGGGAAATGTGGTGCACCCCTGCAGGGAAGTTAATCTATTGGAATAGCCGTGTCCCTCGGTAAAAGGACAACCCGGAGTTGTACCTTGACCTTATGACAACTAGAACCGGATACTTAATAAAACACACCCTTCCAAGTGCTAGATACAACCGGTGATCGCTCTCTCACAGGGCGACGAAGGGAGGATCATCGGTTAGGATTATGCTATGCGATGATACTTGGTGAACTTACCAGCTACTCTCTTCTCCTACTGCAAGATGGAGGTTACCAAAAGCGTAGTCTTCGATATGACTAGCTATCCCCCTCTTATTCCGGCATTCTGCAGTTCAGTCCACATATGATAGCCTTATTCCATTTGATACCAATGCATACATATGTAGTGTAGCTCCTTGCTTGTGAGTACTTTGGATGAGTACTCACGGTTGCTTTGCCCTCTCTTTTCCTCCTTTCTATACCCGATTGTTGCGACCAGACGTTGGAGCCCAGGAGCCAGACGCCACTGTCAATGACGACTCCTGCTACACTGGAGGTGCCTACTACTACGTGCAGGTCGCTGACGACGACCAGGAGTAGTTTAGGAGGATCCCAGGCAGGAGGCCTGCGCCTCTTTCGATCTGTATCCCAGTTTGTGCTAGTCTTCTTAAGGCAAACTTGTTTGACTTATGTCTGTACTCAGATATTGTTGCTTCCGCTGACTCATATATGATCGAGCTCTTGTATTCCAGCCCTCGAGGCCCCTGGCTTGTAATATGATGCTTGTATGACTCATTTTATTTGTAGAGTTGTGTTGTGATATCTTCCCGTGAGTCTCTGATCTTGATCGTACATGTTTGCGTGTATGATTAGTGTACGGTCAAATCGAGGGCGTCACAAAGATGCGCTTTAATTGTTGCGGGCCTTTTAAATCCGTGTAATCATTTGTGACAAGGAGGGAGTACCTCATCTGGATGATTCGAGTGAACTCGTTTGACCGTCATGCCGGTGTGCGACCCAGCATGGACGGGACGCACCACTGACGGGACGAGACGACACAGTCATAATTTCAGTTTTTCTAGTTTTCCACGGCAAGCTGGTGCACTAAGCCATGCCTGCTTATGCATTGAATTTCGATGACCGTGATGCCCGTCACGTTTCCCGCGACACGCTAGTTCGCCTACCTTCCGCCTATAATTACTGTTTCCCGGGCTTCTCTGGTGGCACCATCACCCAACTCGCCCTATCCTCATAAGCCCCCACTGGCCCGACGTCGCTCGCCACTTATCCTCGCTCTCACCACGTCCACCATGCCCCCGCCCGTCCGCGATAGGTGACACTGGAGGCGGTCACCGCCGGAACTACTGTTTGGTTTTTCACCGGAAGGCAGACGGAGGAAGGAGGCATTCTATCGGTCTTTAGATGACAATGCGGAGTATGAGGAGTTGTTGGAGCGCGACCGCCTGGCGGAGGAGCAGCGTATTGACGATTTGCGCTGGCAGTGGGACATGGAGCAGCAGCGCACCGACGCTCTGAGTCACGAGTAGAGCGCCCGCAACTGGGCCGACTATGTGGAGGCCGGCGCCCGGCAAATAGCCCTGGAGGCTGTCGGGAACGCACACGTTCGTGACGCCAAATTTTACTACAAGCTCGTGAAGTGGGTTTCCCGCTTAGAAGCCAAAGCTTCGGTGGACCACGCCGACGTGGAAAGGGCCAACGCGCGTGAGCAATGCGCCCTATCGCACCTCTGGCAAGTCCGAGGCGAGGCGGAGGACACCGGTGCCGGCGTTTAGCGTGTACCACAGATGGTGGCCACCATCGTCTCTTTAGCTAAGAGTAAGTTAGTACTTGTACACTACTAGAGTATTAGTGGAAGTAGAGAGTTAACTTGGCTATGATGGTTGTCAATGTGGAAGTTCAGTATGCTATATCTGGATCAGACCTGTTACTTTGCTCTGAATGTTGAACTTTCCGTTTGAACGTATGGAATGGGATGTTATTTTTTTAAATGGGTTGTATTTGTCCGCCACGGGTTTAGAGGCTCACTTGTGGGCTTACCAGGTTAACGCGTACACAATCAAGAGATGATTGTACGTGGAGAGGATGACAACGGGGACCCACCAAGGTCATGGCAGTACGCAAGTAAGTGCCTCCTTATTTCAAGCCAATAAAAAATGGCTTCTCATAATGGATTTCTGACATCTAGGTCCCATGCCATTGTCAACATAGTCAATAAACGAGAGAATTGCACAACGAGCGATTGACACCGGGGACCCAGCAGCTCACCCAGTTATTTTTGTTTTGGGTTAATTTGATAAATGCCACTCCAAATCTGGTGATCCCAAGAAATTCCACTACAATTTCCAAACTTTGAAAAATGCCATTTCATGCCATTTCCAGTGGCATTTTTCGAAGTGTGGAGTGGCATTTTTCAAAGTTTGCAAATTGCAGTGGCGTTTTTCAAAGTTTGCAAAAATTGCAGTGGCATTTTTCAAAGTTTGAAAATTGTAGTGGCATTTTTATGAATCACCATAATTGGAGTGGCATTTTATCTAATTTGTTTTTGAGACGGAAGCAGGGTGTCAACTGGACTTTGCGGGGCACTCTGGCCTGTCTAGACAACCTTTTCTTTTATGTTTACCATAGACCAACCCAGTAGTTTTTTTGCTCTTTCTGAAAATGGCTAGCCCAGTTTTTTGTGATTTGTCAAATAAGTCACTTTGTCAGGCTTGTTGGGCTGCAAACTTTCAACACGAGGAGAGCTTCATTCGGCTGGCTGAGAAAATGGCCTGTCAGTAATGAGAAATGGGTTGTACATTTTTAAAACACATCAAACCGCCAATTAGTTTCAAATTTCTTTTTTCATTTCGATATTTTAAATTGCATTGATTTTTATGCATGGACAATTTGTTGGATTTTATATTGATATACATTTACTTTTAAAATCAGTTTGAATGTGACTCGAAATTTCGGGATTAAAAACGGTTCGGACCGCACTCAAGTATGCAAATTTTCGTATAATTTTTTAACCGTGGCCAGAATATGGGTTGTAATGCTAAAAAAATATGAGCTCAAAAAAACCTTAATAATTAGATAATGGGCTGTAAATTATTAGAAATAATGGCAGATGGGTTGTATGCTGTTTCCCACAGATTTGAGGCTTTCCTAAAAAAAGGTTGATGCACAAGCAGTGACTGTTGGATGTCCACTCAACGACCGTCGTGCTTCTTCAATCTCTGCTCTTCCTGCTCCAGCCGCTCAAACAAGCGCTGGCGGGACTGCCTGCTCCCTCCTCTCGCGGCCGGCTATGCTGCCGCGCAGGCCTCACCGCCCCATCGTACTCCCATCACTGGCCTAGCCATCCCTCTACTCACCCACACCTGCTGTTATTCTCCGGCGACAGCAGCCGAACCGGTGAACCCTCATACTCCCCACCGCGTGGGAAGCCACTGCCGCATCTTCCCCGGCTCCGCGTCATCCCCTTCCTAGGCCTCGCCATCGTCCACCGTCCTGGTGCTCTCGACGCGGCGTGGTCAACGAACGACATCCATCAGACGTGGACTGTACGTGGAGAGTCTGACAGCTGGGTCTATGGTCGCACACAAGGAAATACCTCCTTATTACGTGCAAAATAATGATTCCTCCACCTGACATCCAGGACCAACCGAAAGGGCCTCTGTATTTCGAGAAAAAAACATTCCCGCCACTGACAGCTCGGACCCACCAGCTATATCTTCGCACGCAAGGAAGTGCTTCCTTATTACGCACAAAAAAATGAATACCACCTGCTAGCTGGGACCCACCATATGGGAGGCTGACTTGTGGGCCTACTAGGATGACAGGGACGGAGGGCTTTGTCAACTTAGTAAATATGAACGATTCTAGCTCCAGTGACCATATGATGTCCATCCAACGGCCGTAGTGCTTCTTCAACCTCTGGTCTTCTTGCTCCAGCCGCCCAAACAAGCGTCGGCCATGCCGCCTGCTCCTGCCTCCCTTGTCCGGCTGTGCTGCCACCACTGGCCATGCCATCCCTCTATACTCACCCACATCTCCTGTTATTCTCCGGCGACAGCAGCCTCACACCGCAGCCGGAGCAGTCAACCCACATACTCCCCTCCGCATGGGCATCCACTGCCGCGTCTTCCCTGGCTTCGCATCGTCCCTTTCCCAGGCCTCGCCGTCATCCACCTCCCTGGTGCTCTCGGCGTGGCGTGGTCAATGTGGTCAACGAACGACTTCCATCGGAAGAGTACTGTACATGGAGAGGCTGATTTCTGGGTCCATGACCGCAGCAAGGAAATGCCTCCTTATTACGCGCAAAATAATGATTCCTCCACATGACATCAGGGACCCACCGGACGGGCCACCGTATTTTGCAAAAAAAGTTTCCCCCCTGACTGCTGGGACCCAGCAACTACATCTTCGCATTCAAGGAAGTGCGTCCATATTACGGGCAAAAAAATGATTCGCCCCCCTGACTGCTGGGACCCACCAGCTACATCTTCGCATGAAGGAAGTGCCTGACAGTCGGGAACCACCCGGTCAAAGCGTACGTAGCATTGTCATTCTGGTCGGGAACGTGTATGTACATACTGGTCGATCAGTCTCTCTGCAGGCTGCAGCGATGAACCATGGCCGTGTAAGGACGGGCACGTGTGGTAGTAGAGGCGCACACGTGTGGTAGTAGAGGCGCGCACATAGCATGTACATGTATGTACAGCTACCAGGGTGCAAGAAAGAAAATACGGCCATGTACATACATACGGCAGGGTCTCGAACGCCTACTCACGCATACGTATGGCCAGGGCTCGTGTACATGGCTGTGGCTAGGTCAGAACGGAGAAACTGCGTCGTCGTCGTGTTCATGGGGAGGCAACGAAATGCATCGTGTTCATCGGGAGGCAACGGAACACGTGCTGTTCATCGGGAGCCAACCGGCTTGGACGGAACAGGCGATGGAAACGAGGCCTGGCATACCGCAGAACGGAGGCAACGGCCTTGTTTTCGACCGGCCATGGTGGAAACTGGATCCTGTTCATTGGGAGGGGTCTGGCATACCGCAAAATAGAGGAAACGGACCTCCTACGGTGGAAGCGGGGTCCTGTTGATCAGGAGGGGTGTGGCGTACCGCAAAACAGAGGAAACAGACATGTGTTGGAGGGCTACGGTCAAAACGGGGGTCATGTTCATCGGGAGGGCGCAAAACGGGACTCCATGGGATACTGTTCATCTCCACCGTCGACCTCCTCCAGCCTCCACGGGCTCCTGTTCATCCACCGTCGACCTCCTCCAGCCTCCACCTGCGACTGTTCATCCACGGGCTCATGTTCATCTAGCCTCCACCACGTGCTCCTCCATCAGCTACTGTTCAACAAGCCCTCCCTACAGGGGTCCTGTTCAACCACCCCTCCATGGGCTACTATTCATCCAGCCCTCCATCGGTTACTGTTCAACCAGCCCTCCACCGGCTACTATTCATCCAGCCCTCCACGGGGTCCTGTTCATCCAGCCCTCCACGGGGTCCTGTTCATCCACCGGCTCGATCAATCAGGGTACTGTTCATCCAGCGGCAACGGCCTCTACTACCACGGGTTCCTGTTCATCCAACCTCACACCGGGAACTATTCATCCAAACCCCCTCAAGAATGCTCACTGTTCATCTAGAGGCAGCATCGATCGGCTTCAGTTAGCAATAGTAGAGAAGGAATCACACTCGGGTTCAGTTAGTAGCAAGGGATCGATCGATCGCTCGGGTTCAGTGACGCGTAGCCTGCAGTGCAATCGCTCAGGTTCAGTTAGAGCCCAATGCCTCGCTCGGGTTCAGTTAGAGCCCAATGCCTCACACACACGCGCGTACGTACGAGAGAAACACGCACCGCTCGGCCCCCAACTTCCCACCGTAACTGGGAACTCCCCAATATTTTCCTCGCCCTCGCTTGTACCATAGTTTTTTCCGTCATGGACGGCCCAAAGATTGTCATGCAACTGCGTCTCCGGCCCGCCCAAGATGAAAAGCCCATTTTCTGTCATGATTTTTTGTCATAGAAGTAGGACCCCACCACATCTATGATGATACCGGGTTTTGTCACAATTATCGTCATAGAAGTGTCATAAGTATGACAGAAAAAAATTTCGTTCGGCCCAAAATGTCATGGATGTGTCTTTTTTTTTGTAGTGTCTATACGCATTGTTACCAAAATTGTTCCTACCAACAAAATTCACATCCATAGATTGATTATTATTCTCCATCAAACTAGAGAAAGGCATATCATTAGGATTAGAAGAAACACTCTTATTAGCAAACAACTTCATAAGTTCGTCCATCTTTCCACTCAAAACATTAATCTCTTCTATCGCATGAACATTTTTACTAGTAGATCTTTCGGTGTGCCATTGAGAATAATTAACCACAATATTATCTAGGAGTTTAGTAACTTCTCCTAAAGTGATTTCCATAAAAGTGCCTCCGGCGGCTGAATCTAAAAGATTTCTAGAAGCAAAATTCAATCCAGCATAATTTTTTTGTATAATCATCCATAAATTCAAACCATGTGTAGGGCAGTTATGTATCATTAATTTCATCCCCTCCCAAGCTTGTGCAACATTCTCATGATCAAGTTGCTTAAAATTCATAATATCATTTCTAAGAGAGATGATCTTAGCGGGAGGAAAATACTTAGATATGAAAGCATCTTTGCACTTATTCCATGAATCAATACTATTTTTAGGCAAAGAGGAGAACCAATTTTTAGCACGATATCTAAGCGAAAACGGAAATAACTTCAATTTAACAATATCATTATCCACATCTTTCTTCTTTTGCATATCACAAAAATCAACAAAGCTGTTTAGATGGGTAGCGATCTTCACTAGGAAGGCCAGCAAATTGATCTTTCATGACAAGATTCAGCAAAGCAGTATTAATTTCACAAGATTCGGCATCGGTAAGAGGAGCAATCGGAGTGCTAATAAAATCATTATTGTTGGTATTGGAAAAGTCACACAATTTAGTATTATCCTGAGCCATCGTGACAAACAATCAATCCAACACACAAGCAAACAACAGGCAAGCGAAAAAAAGATGAATGGAAAAAGGGCAAACGCAAAAGAGGCGAATAAAACGGCAAGGGTGAAGTGGGGGAGAGGAAAACGAGAGGCAAATGGCAAATTATGTAATGCGAGGGAGAAGAGTTTGTGATGGGTACTTGGTATGTCTTGACTTGTGCGTACATCTCCCCGGCAACGGCACCAGAAATCCTTCTTGCTACCTCTTGAGCATGTGTTGGTTTTCCCTTGAAGAGGAAAGGGTGATGCAGCAAAGTAGCTTAAGTATTCCCCTCAGTTTTTGAGAACCAAGGTATCAATCCAGTAGGAGACTACATGCAAGTCCCTCATACCTGCACAAACAATCAAGCACCTTGCAACCAACACAATAAAGGGGTTGTCAGTCCCTTCACGACCACTTGCAAAACTGAGATCAAATAAAGATAATAAGATAAATATTTTTGGTATTTTTGTTGTATAGATTGAAAAGTAAAGATTGCAAAATAAACGACGACAGAAATAGCTAGTTGACGGGAGATTAATATAATAGAGAATAGACTCGGGGGCGATAGGTTTCACTAGTGGCTTCTCTCAAGATAGCATAATCTACAGTGGGTGGACAAATTACTGTCGAGCAATTGATAGAAAAGCGAATAGTTATGAGAATATCTAGGTATGATCATGTATATAGGCATCACGTCCGTGACAAGTATACCGAAACGATTCTACATCTACTACTATTACTTCACACATCGACCACTATCCAACATGCATCTAGAGTATTAAGTTCATAAGAACGGAGTAACGCATTAGGCAAGATGACATGATGTAGAGGGATAAACTCAAGCAATATGATATAAAACCCATCTTTTTATCCTTGATGGCAACAATACAATATGTGCCCTGCCACCCCTGCTGTCACTGGGAAAGGACACCGCAAGATTGAACCTAAAGCTAAGCACTTCTCCCATTGCAAGAAAGATCAATCTAGTAGGCCAAACCAAACTGATAATTCGAAGAGACTTGCAAAGATATTTAAATCATGCATAAAAGAATTCAGAGAAGAACCAAATATAGTTCATAGATAATCTTCATCATAAACCCATAATTCATCGGATCTCGACAAACACACCGCAAAAAGAATTACATCGAATAGATCTCCAAGAGAATCAAGGAGAACTTTGTATTGAGATTCAAAGAGAGAGAAGAAGCTATCTAGCTAATAACTATGGTCCCGAAGGTCTGAGGTAAACTACTCACACATCATCGGAGAGGCTATGGTGTTGATGTAGAAGCCCTCCGTGATCGATTCCCTCTTCGGCGGAGCGCTGGAAAAGGCCCCAAGATAGGATCTCATGGGTACAAAAGGTTGTGCCGATGGAAATAGGGTTTCATGGTGCTCCTGGATGTTTTCAGGGTATATGGGTATATATAGGCGAAAGAAGTAGGGCGGTGGAGCTATGAGGGGCTCACGAGGGCGGGGGCGCGCCCTCCTACCTCATGGCCGCCTCGCTGCCTCCTTGACGTCCACTCCAAGTCTCCTGGATCACATTTGTTCCAAAAATGATCCTCGCGAAGGTTTCATTCCGTTTGGATTCCGTTTGATATTCCTTTTCTGCGAAACACTGAAATAGGCAAAAAAACAGCAATTTGCACTGGGCCTTCGATTAATAGGTTAGTCCCAAAAATAATATAAAAGTGCATAATCAAGCCCATTAAACATCCAAAACAGATAATATAATAGCATGGAACAATCAAAATATATAGATACGTTGGAGACGTATCAGGCGGCAGCCGGCGCGCTGGTGCCGGCCGTGGCGCGACGACCGGCAGGCGGCTTGAGAAGCCGGACCCGGTGCAGAAGCGGGAGAAGCCAGAACGGGGCGGGACGAGCCGGGCCCGGCGCAGCGGTGCGGGAGAAGACCTGGTGCGGGCGGAGGAGGCAGTGAGCTCGGTGCTGGGCTTGCTAGGAAGAGCTGGACAGACGGGGCGCGACCACGATGTCCGGAGCAGCGCAGGAGGGAGCTCGGACGCGCGGGCATGGATGGAGACAAGCAGCGAGATGAGGCGGCAGGAGGATAAAAACGCCATGGACTGCAGCAGCACAGTGAGGCGGAGAGCGAGAAGGGCTCTCGGGGCCATGGCGTTGAGGTAGCCACGGCCATGGTGGTGGAGGAGCATATGGGCAGCGGGTGGAGAAGCAGCCCAGAGACGAGCGAGGGAGGCTGAACGCTGGCGGAGCCACGCACTGGGGTGGAGCTACGCCATGAGGCCGAGGGCAGCCGCGGAGACTCGGTAGGGCGGAGCGCGGCGGACAGACATGCACGAGAGCGGGCAGCATGGAGGTGGTAGTAGCAGGCAGAGGCCGGACGCATGTGTGGCCGAACGCGGTGGAGGGCGAGGGTGTGAGCGTCGATTGAGCGTGCTAGCTGCAGACGAAGCCATTGTCTGGGAACTGTAGGAGTGATGTATGAGTACGACCATGGTCTGGGTAGTGCATGACCACTATCCGTGGCATGTATGGCCATTATACACCCATTACTTAGGACGTGCACAACCATTATATGGGCGATTATCCAGAGAGTGTATGGGAAGTGGTTGACCAATGTATAGGTGGTGTATGGAGGAGCGATCACGAGGAAGCAGAAGTGAGCAGAGAGCGGATGGATGTGGCGCGGAGCAAGGGTCGGAGCCGCGAGCGCGTAGACCGAAGGCAGACGACGACACGCCACCCCGCACGGTCACGCCGGGGGCGTGCTGATGTCGAGCCCCCGACCGACGCCAGAGAGATGGCGGCCACGTCGTGGTGATGATGACGAAGAGGGCGAGGCCAACGACGAGGACGCGCCGTCCCGTGCGGCCGCCCCGAGGGCCTGCCAATGTCGAGCCCCCGAGTGCTAACGGAGAGATGGCGTGATGCCGCGGTGACGATGACGAAGATGGTCCCGCCCGGACTGTGGTTCCGCGGCAGCTTGCCCCATGGTGGGTGCCAACTGTCGTGGTTATCTCGCGGACGGGTTCGTGAGACGACAGATGCCACAGGGTGGCTTGAGGTGAGGGCAAGACTGTTGCGGAGATCAGGGGACGAGATTGGGCAAGCAGCACGTGGTGGTTTACCCAGGTTCGGGGCTCTCCGGAGAGATAATACTCCTACTCCTCCATGTCTGATGATATATGCAGCATGTACGTAGCAGTACAGAGTTGCTCCTGGAGCTGTATCTGGAGGAGGAAGAAGGAGGCTGGGAGCGCTCCTCTTCTCTGCCTCATGTGTGGGTGTATGAACGAGAGAGTGAGAGGGAGTGTGCCTGATTGTGGCCAAGTGAGTGTGCATGGATGGATGGATGTGTGAGCGTGGCCAAAATGAGGCTGTGTGTGAGGCCTCCCCTGGGTCACTTTATACACCAGTGCCCAGGGACAAGGGGTGGCCCATACACCCACTACACTATTGAAATGTCATATGATGATGCAGGCTACAGTGCACCACTATTGGAGCGCAGTGAAGTGTCACATGATGCAGGAACAATGTGGCCGCTCATCTACAGTGCTCCACTGTACAGTATGGCCATCACGTCTGCGCAGGTTCGACGGGACGTCTTAGTTGACTTGGCCAGATTCCAGCCGGATGGGCTCAACCCGGATGGGCCTCAACCCGGACGGGGCCCAACCCGGACAGTTCAACCTGGACACGCAGAACCCGGACAGGGAGAACCCGGACAGGGTCAACCCGGATAGGCTCAATCGGGCCAGCTCAACCTGGCCAGGGTCAACCCGAACAGCTCAACTGACCAGGATCAACCCAGACAGCTCAACCCAACCAGGGTCAACCCAGACAGGGTCAACGCGGCCAGGGTCAACCCGGACAGGTCAAACCGGCCAAAGTCAACCCGACCAGATTCCAGCCAGCCAAGTTCCAACCAGCAAGAGGGCACTCCCCTGGCAATGTTTTGAAGCGTCGTTTCACCGTCTTGGGCATACCCAGGGGTCATCCCCCCTACGGTATGGTAAGCATTGTCCATTACGCTTTGTTTACTAACCCATGGTCTACGTGAGAGTTCTATGTGGGGCTAGGTATGTTTCCATAGATTTGCATCAAGAGGAAGATCTCATACAACCCATGGAGGATGACATCAAGTGGTGATCGTCATCAATTTGATCAACACATAAACCGTACAAGATGTACCGAGAGGGATCAAGTGATTCCATGGTATGATAAGCATTGTCCATTATGCTTTGTGTACTAACCCATGGCCTACGTTAGAGTTCTATGTGGGGTTAGGTATATTTGCATGGTTTGCATCAAGAGCAAGATCTCATACAACCCATGGAGGATGACATCTAGTGGTGATCGTCAACACGATTGCGGTGTGCAAGTTCAAGTGGTGCATCACGAAGAGATCAAGTGCTTGAAGCTTGCCATCCTTTGTGGTGGCAATGGACCTATGAAGATGTGCTGAAGAGTGGCTCACCCATAATGGAGTACGGGGGAGCAATCAACTAGTCTTCATCGAGCCAACGCAATCAAGAAAGGTGGTCCAACTTGAGGAAGACAATATCACCATCATCTAGCTCAAGTGGACTATGTGCAAGGCAAAGGTTTGCCCTTGATAGGTCTTCTATTTTACCAGTCTCATGGTGGTAGTTGGGAAACTGGGTTATAGGATAGATTGTTGTACTATCAAGGGGGGCTCTCAAGTTAGTAGCTTAATCGTATCGTTCGTAGAGAGCTCAAATTGTTGCATCCTTCCACCATCTTTCTTGGTTCTTGTTTCATGTTTCTCTCTGTGAGGAGCTTATGGCCATCTTTTTTACAAGCTCGAGCTCATCGAAAACAGAGTTCATGTGCATCTTCTATGATGTTTTTGATGTTGGAGTTTTTGTCGGTTCTTCATTCATAGAGGTTTTGCATCTCTATATATTAGGGATACTCCCCTTGCCACTTCTTACTATAACCAGTTGATGTTTGGATAGTACTCGTCATCATCTATCCAACAAGTTTGAGTTTTCTCAATTCAAAGCTCATATGCAGAAGTTTTGGCAGTTCTGGTTTTCTTGCTGCATCTGTTTTGCTCAGGTACTTACTTGTTTCACCTTTGCGGTAGTACTGCTTGTAAGCGACAGTACCATTCCCTGTCGGGCGGTAGTACTGAAGGAAATATGCCCTAGAGGCAATAATAAAGTTATTATTTATATTTCCTTATATCATGATGAATGTTTATTATTCATGCTAGAATTGTATTAACTGGAAACTTAGTACATGTGTGAATACATAGACAAACAAAGAGTCACTAGTATGCCTCTACTTGACTAGCTCGTTAATCAAAGATGGTTAAGTTTCCTAACCATAGACATGAGTTGTCATTTGATAAACGGGATCACATCATTAGAGAATGATGTGATTGACATGACCCATCCGTTAGCTTAGCACTTTGATTGTTTAGTTTATTGCTATTGCTTTCTCCATAACTTATACATGTTCCTATGACTATGAGATTATGCAACTCCCGAATACCGGAGGAACACTTAGTGTGCTATCAAACGTCACAATGTAACTGGGTGATTATCAAGATGCTCTACAAATGTCTCCGATGGTGTTTGTTGAGTTGGCATAGATCGAGATTAGGATTTGTCACTCCGATTGTCGGAGTGGTATCTCTGGGCCCTCTCGATAATGCACATCACTATAAGCCTTGCAAGCAATGTGACTAGTGAGTTAGTTGCAGGATGTTGCATTACGGAACGAGTAAAGATACTTGCCGGTAACGAGATTGAACTAGGTATGATGATACCGACGATCGAATCTCGGGCAAGTAACATATTGATGATGAAGGGAACAACGTATATTGTTATGCGGTTTGACAGATAAAGATCTTCATAGAATATGTAGGAACCAATATGAGCATCCAGGTTTTGCTATTGGTTATTGAACGGAGATGAGTCTCGGTAATGCCTACATAGTCCTCGAACCCGTAGGGTCCGCACGCTTAATGTTCGATGACGATATGTATTTTGAGTTATGTGATTTGATGTACCGAAGGTTGTTTGGAGTCCCAGATGTGATCACGGACATGACGAGGAGTCTCAAAATGGTCGAGACATGAAGATTGATATATTGGAAGGTTATGTTTGGATACCGGAAAGGTTTCGGATTAGTTCGTGCATTTTTCGGAGTACCAGGGGGTTACCGGAACCCCTCGGGGGCTTAATGGGCCTACATGGGCTTTTGTGGAAGAGAGGAGGAGGCGACAAAGAGGTGGGGAGCGCCCCCAAGCCCAATCCGAATTGGGAGGGGGGGCGGGGCCCCCTTTCCTTTCTCTCCCTCTTCCCTTCCTCCCCCCTCCTAGTTGGACTAGGAAAGGGGGAACCTACTCCTAGTAGGAGTAGGATTCCCCCCTTGGGGCGCGCCATAGGAGGCCGGCCGGCCCCCTCCTCCACTCCTTTATATACGGGGGAGGGGGCACCCCATAGACACACAAGTTGATCTCTTAGCCGTGTGCGGTGCCCCCCTCCACAGATTTCCACCTCGGTCATATTGTTGTAGTGCTTATGCGAAGCTCTGCGTCGGTAACTTCATCATCACCGTCAACACGCCGTCATGCTGACGAAGCTCTCCCTCGGCCTCATTTGGATCTAGAGTTCGAGGGACGTCACCGAGCTGAATGTGTGCAGATCACGGAGGTGATGTGCGTTCAGTACTTGATCGGTTGGACCGCGAAGACGTTCAACTACATCAACCACGTTACTTAACGCTTCCGCTTTCGGTCTACGAGGGTACGTGGACTCACTCTCCCCGCTCATTGCTATGCTTCTCCTAGATAGATCTTGCGTGATCGTATGCAAATTTTTGAAATACTACGTTCCCCAACAAGTACCGCTTGTAAGCGGTACTTCTATTGTTCCAGTACGGCTCACACTTCCGCTTCTTCCAGGGGTTCTATTTTTGATGTCGGGTTCAGCGGTAGTAGGACGACAAATGAAGTGCAGTAGTACCGCCTTGTAGCGACCCTACTCGGTAAGAATCAAAGTCTTCGTGCTTACCGTGCTAGTCCCTGGATCGACTTGCTAGCACACATATTACTCGATGAAATAACATAAATAACACACCTCTCTTTATTACAAAGATAGTCCAGGAGCAATACAATTTACTACAAAGATATGACATAAGGCCAAATAAAACAAATATTGCGGAAGCATAGAGGTAAATGATTCCATCAACTCCACGAGCAAAAGCTGAGTGTAGAACATCGACCTATCGCACCTTAATCCTCGTCGGATATATCTGCAATGTGATAAGTTGCGGCCATATAGGTTAGTACATTGAATGTACTAGCAAGTCACATCATCAGTATAATGAACTTATTTGTACATGTAATTTGGCTAGTGGAAAGCTCTAAGTTAATTTTTTGACTGAAGCTGTTTTTCCCCTATCATAAAAGATATTATTCTACCACTACAAAATAACATATGATTGAGATTGTACCTGTTGGGGAACGTAGCATGCAATGTCAAAAAAATTCCTACGCTCACGCAAGATATATCTAGGAGATGCATAGCAACGAGAGGGGGAGAGCATCTTCATACCCTTGAAGATCGCTAAGTGGAAGCATTTATCAACGCGGTTGATGTAGTCGTACACCTTCACGATACGTCCCGATCAAGTACCAAACGTACGGTACCTCCGCGTTCAGCACAGGTTCATCTCGATGATGTCCTCGCCTTCTTGATCCAGCAAGACGAGCGAAGTAGTAGATCAGTTCCGGCAGCACGACGCCGTGGTGATGGTGTTGGTGAAGAACAATTTCCGCAGGGCTTCGCCTAGCACAAAAACTATGACGGAGGATAAACTAGAGGTGATGGGGTTGCCGGCACACGGCTTGGTGATTCCTGATCTGTTCCAGGTGCTAGCCCTGCCCCTCTATTTATATGTTGAGCCCTGGGGTCGAAACTTGGAGTAAAAGCCTCTGCAAAGTCGGTTTTGCCCGCAAGGAAGAGTCCTTCTCGGACTTCCAGGACCAGACACCATGGTCCTTGGCGTCTCGCCCAGACGCCATGGGCCTCGGCGTCTCGCCCAGGGCTAGATGCCAGGGTCTCCGGCGTTTGGCCCCTGGCCTCTGCAAAATACCTTTTGCACCAACCTAAAGCCCTGTAGCGACCCGACCCAAATGGATCGAAGTCTTTGTGCTTAAGTGTCATGCCTGGATAGGTATGCTGACACACACAGTACACGAGGATTTATAACAAAGGTAAATCACATGTATAAAGTAACGTAAATACTATTACCTCAATCAATATAGCGGAAGAAACAACACCAATAGCAAAGTTGAGTGTAGACATCATAACCCTAACGTATCACTTACTCGTCGTAAGAATCCTGCAACATGAGATGTTGCAGCCATGTAGGTCAGTACATTGAATGTACTGGCAATTTCACACCATAGAATAATAATGAACATGTCTATCTCTATATGCATATTTGGCTGGTGGAGGCTCTAAGTTTTAATTTTGCATAAAGCCAATTTTTCCCTACAATAAAGGAATGAATTTTATTTACTACTAAGTTAAATTACCCATATTGAGAAGGTAATCCCAACTCAATCCCAAAAATCATCAAATCATTAGTAACCCAACAATTTCATTAAATAGAGTGATGAGATCAACCAATAATTCAAATACTAGATACTCAAGATGTCCATAACCGGGGACACGGCTAACCATGACTAGTTTATACACTCTGCAGAGGTTTGCGCACTTTTCCCCACAAGACTCGATCTCCTCTGTTGGATTTCTCGCACTACATGATGTTTGAGAAACGGATGACCGAGACACAGTCTTTCATAAGCATTAACTCTTTAATCTGGGTAGGCAGTACCTCCTACATCCCCTACATCTGCTAGCCTACCACTGAAAGAGGTCACACAACTTACTCAACTATGCCAGAGCCCATAATGGCTTATGGCTGCACACGGAAGTTTCTAGCATGAATAATGTTATGATCCCTTTGAGCCTGGGTGGCAAACCATAGGATGATCACACGGGTACTCCGGGATATCCTAGGACAACACTGGATTGCTCCAGGTGCCCGCAACCAATCCACCTAGATGTGTATTAAAGTAGCCACCTTACGTTTCCCTTAGTTATAAATAACTTTCACATCTTTCATGAAACTCACAAACCAAACCACGTTTATGAGCATAGCAAAGTAATGCAATCAAAACACAGGAACACCCAGGGGTTTGAATACAAGACAATAGGTTCCTACCTCATCAACTACTTCCCAATACCCACAAGTTATCAAGTCCTACTCATGCAATGTTTGAGGGTTGAAACTAATGCATAAAAACTAGGTAATAAAGGGGTATGATCAAAGTGTTACTTGCCTTGCTGACGATCGGAAAACCCTAGAGATTCGTAGTAGAAAGCCTCGCACTCTGGAAACTCTATCGTGAACAAACAATAGCATACATAAGCACTCAAGCATAGGATGCAAAGGTAAAACCAAAATAAAAGATCTAAATTGAAAGTTCAAGTGAAGAGCTTCGATTTGCAAAAAGAATCAATCGAATCGGAGTTACGGAACACAAACTACGATCAAAAGAAGTTTGAATTCAAATCTGCTTGAAAACAAATTTTAATTTCCAAAATCATGTTCAAGTTGTTAATCTGGACAGATGGGAACAAGACGAAGATTTTGGCGTTGGTTTCACTGGATTTGGATAAACGAGCAAAAAGTAGTGAGGGTTTGAAGATCAGGGACTAATTTGTGAGAAAACTATTCATGGATAGGTCCCTGGCCACAAATTAATCTAAAAAGAAAAATCTAATGAACGAACGTTTGCTAACAGAAACTAACGAACGAATTCATTCGTTAACCGTACGAATCGGGTGAGCGCTCGCTATTTAACAAAACCCAGAATAATAAATCGATCTAAAACAATAAACCAAACTTAAAAAAATCGGACCGCTTTTGTGGTTTATACCGGTTCGGAGGAGATGAACCAGCGGCGGCGGCGTACTCCAGCGACGGCTAGCGGCGTCGGCAGCAGCGTGCGGCGGTGCGGAAGGTGACGGTGCGGGGCAGGCGGCGGCGCAAGCGACGGCGAGCGGCTGCGGCGGTGGGGCGGCTCTGGCGGCAGGGCGGTGGTGCGGTGCGGGTATGTCTTGATGGGGAGAGGGGGGCTATATAAAGGCCTGAGGGGTCCGTCTTGGGGGAGGGGCAAGGCGGCGGGGAGGCAGAGTCAGGCTCGGACTAAAATGGTCCTGGGGAAGGTGGTGGCGGTGCGGTGCGGAGAGTTTTTTTAAAAAAAATGCCAAAAAGGAAAAATCCAAATTAAAAATAAATAAAAATCCCAAAAATAATTTTCACGGTCCTCTCCTAATATTTAGGACCACGTGAACATTTTTCTGGGCTAAAATGAATTTTAAAAAAAATGCAATTTCCCCCTAATTTAAACGAATAAAATCTCAAATAAAATTCAAGTAAAAAATATGTTTTTATTTAAAATTAAATTTCCATCTTTTCCTATGTTTTGGAGAAGTCGTATTATCCTCTCTCATTATTTTATTTATCTTGAAATAATTGGAAAAATAATTTCAAATAAAAATCACTTTGATCCAACTTACCAATTTTTGAAAATTCAAAAATGGAATTTTAAGAAAACCTCCAACTCTCCCAAATGGTCCTTGAGTTTCTTAAGGTCTTTTGGATCAAAATGTCCAAATAAACCAAATTCAAAATGCTCAAAATATGGATGCATATGATGACCTAATGATTAACATCCAAATTAAAAATTGGGATGTTACAAGTCCCGTGGGCTTCACCCCTTGGCCGAACCCTATCATCCCATATATCAAGGACATAATTCTTCTGTGCAGCAATGAGGATAATCCTCGGACCAGGGACCCAGTCCGCATCATTGCTACTATCATCTTTCAACATGGTTTTTCTCTAGGAACATATCAAAAAAAAACAGGGGAGCTATACGCGAGCTATTGATCTACAACATAAATATGCAAATACTATCAGGACTAAGTTCATGATAAATTAAGTTCAATTAATCATATTACTTAAGAACTCCCACTTAGATAGGCATCCTTCAAGTCATCTAAATGATCACGTGATCCATATCAACTAAACCATGTCCGACCATCATGTGAAATGGAGTAGTTTTCAATGGTGAACATCTCTATGTTGATCATATCTACTATATGATTCACGTTTGACCTTTCAGTCTCCAGTGTTCCGAGGCCATATCTATACATGCTAGGCTTGTCAAGTTTAACCAGAGTATTCCGCATGTGCAAAACTATCTTGCACCCGTTGTATGTGAACCTAGAGCTTACCACACCCGATTATCACGTGGTGTCTCGGCACGACAAACTGTCGCAGCAGTGCATACTCAGGGAGAACACTTATACCTTGAAATTTTAGTGAGGGGTCATCTTATAATGCTACCGCCGTACTATGCAAAATAACATGCATAAAAGGTAAACATCACATGCAATCAAAATATGTGACATGATATGGCCATCATCATTTTGTGCCTTTGATCTCCATCTCCAAAGCACCATCATGATATCCATTATCACCGGCTTGACACCTTGATCTCCATAATAGCGTCGTTGTCGTCTCGCCAACTATTGCTTCTACGACTATTGCTAATGCATAGTGATAAAGTAAAGCAATTATATGGCGATTGCTGTCACACCCTAGCTAGTTCAAGCATTAGAGTGTGCATCATGTTTAAATTTCTCTTAAATTTGAAATGGGGATGACAGGACCCCCAGAACCCCCTGGAACAACTAGGGTTTACTAAAATCTTTTTCAATGAACCTGAAATGCCCTTCTAAAAAGCCCACCCTTTTCGTTTTGGGTTAAAACCTTTGACAAAAATGGTGCACATTTTTCTAGGACATCATAAGGTCATTGGATTAATTCTTATAGTATTTGCATTTGGGCATTTAAATGCTATAAAATATTTTAAATGCTCAAATAATCATAAACTAAAATGTTTATTGTTGGATATATTCTAAGCAGTAGCCATGATTAATTTTATGATTTTTGGAAATGCCCTGGCATTTTAAATAAAGCCCTGAAGTTACAGAAATAATATAATAAATGAAAAACAGAAAGAGAGAGAGAGAACAGGGACTTACCTGGCGCAGGCCACCTAGCCCACCAGCTCGGCCCAGTCCACTGGCTCCTGCCAGTCGTCCTCCTCCCCTCGCCAGGAGGACGAGAGGCGCGTGGCCGGCGCCCGCGGCCACACGCCGGCCACCTCCTGCTTCCGCCGACGCCCCTGACGCGTCTACGAGTGCCACGCCGACCCCCTGGACCGCTCGACCGCTCCACTCTCCCCCTGTCTCGCCTCTCTCACTCTCTCCCCCGAAGCCGCGCAGCCGTCGCCGCCGACAAGCACCAGCACGGCCACCGCCTCTCCCTCGCTCCTCTGACCGACCAAGAGGCTCCGCCTCGACCCCCTCTTCCTTCCACCCCGAGCCACGCCACCGCGGGAGCCCCACATCGCCACCATGAGTCGTCTTCCCCGAGCACGGTCGCCGGACTCCATCGATGGATTCGCCGTCGCCAAGCCGTGTCCAAGCAAGCCGAGCCGCTCTTCGTGATCGCTGTGAGCTCCGCCACCGTTTCCCCCTCTCACCGTGCTCGTCCGCGTCCTCTAACCACCATGGCCATTGGAGCCGAAGCTCGCCGCTGCCACCGCACGTCGCCGTCGTGGCCACAGCCACGTTGGTTCGCAACTGAGCACGCCACCGTCTTCAACGCACTCGAGGAGTCCGTAGCACCCCCGCACGCCCCTCGCCGTGCCAGCTAGCGACTAGTTCGACCTCGCCCGAACTCCGGCCGCCGCGGACGTGCTCGCCGCCGTCGTCTCCGGCCACCCCAGCTCCACCTACTACCACCACTCGATGCGGCTCACTCCCCGCATCACGTAGATGGTCTCCGCCGTCCTTTTGGTCGTCGGAATGCAAAACCCGAGCCTATCCGCCGCGTCTGGCCTCGCCGGCGGCTAAAAGCCGACGAGTTTGACCACTTTTGACCGTGGACTGACGCGTGGGCCCAGGTTGACTCCCCCCTAAGCCTATGACAGGTGGGTCCGGCCTGCTAATTAGTTTAAGATTAGTGTTAACTAATTTAAATTAGTTTAGTCACTGACATGTGGGCCCAGGCCCCACTGACAGTTAATTAGTACTAATTTAATCCTGTTAATTAGCTGAGATACTAACAAACAGGGCCCACTAGTCAGGTTTGACCTGGCCGACCCAGTTGACCCGCTGACGTCACACCTATGTCATGCTGACGCATTAATTCAATTACTGGAATTATTCTTATATAGGAAATTCCAAAAAAAAAGCGAAAACTTCTAAAAATCATAGAAAATCAACCATAGCTCCAAATCAAACAAATTATATATGAAAAATGATCAGAAAAATTCAATCTATCCATCTGTAATGGTTTCATGCATGACAAAACAAGTTAACCTTGCTATTTAAGAAAAATAAGATAATGCACTAATAAGGCTATGTTAAATGAGCTAACATTTGAATCTTTGATTCAAATGAGCTCATTCCTTCCTGTTTTAGCTTGCATTAGGCCAAGACACTTTCATTTTGCCATGTCATAGCATGCATCATATTGTTGCATATTGTCATGTGTTGATTATGTTCGGTGTGTCTTTCGTGGTAGATTCTTCCTCCGAGGATAACCCCGAGTATCCGTCTGAAGGCAGTACCCTACTACCACTACAACAGGCAAGCAACCCATTGATCATTCCGATACAAAACCATGTTCTCGCTTCTGCTCTTGTTTACTGCATTAAGAAAACGCGATTCAAACTGCTGTGTGCTACAGTAGTTGAACCCTTATCCTCTGCATGACCTGTCATTGCCACAGTAACTAGATGAAACCCACTAGCATGTGTAGGAGTTGATTGAGCCATGTATGTGTTTCCTACCTTGCTATGCCTGCTATGCTTAGAGTTGTGTCGGGTCTGGTTCATCGGGGTGATGGGCTAGACTGAAATGATTATGTCAGTAATGTGAGGGATGTGTTGAACATGATATGGTAAAGGTATCGATGAGAGGCCATGCAGGAGTACATGGTGGATTGTTTCATTGAGGTCGTCCATAAGAACTGAGATCTGTATGTGTGATTTAAGATTCAGTTACTACCATACATTGGGCCCAAAACCAATGGACCCTCTCGGCTTCTTATCCACCCTAGTACTCTGTCCAGGAGTTGCAATTAGTTTCTGGTGTTTGTAGGTTATGTGTTGGCAGCCGTGCGTAGCGCTGACCCTAGGGGTGGGCTATGTTGCGGTAGATACACCGTGGCACGGTGTACTGAGTCACCCGTTTGGTGTCTCGGGAACCCTGTTCACATCGTTCGGGGCCGTATGTGGAAACCTCTGCCGGACTCCCTGCGGATGGAACCTGAATAGGCGATAAACCTGGACTAGAGGCTTGAGTGTTTAGGTAGGCCGTGGCCGACACCCTCGTTGGGGTTCCGCTTGAAGGTTGCCGAGTACATGTCGCGTAAATGACGGTAAGTGGTGAAAGCGTGTATGAAGAAGTACACCCCTGCAGGGTATAAATCTATTCGAATAGCCGCGTCAGCGGTAAAGGACTACTTGGTTGCCTATACACTTCATAGACAAGCTAATGAATACTACTAAAAGACTCAAGATAAGTGTGAGTACCGAGGATGGCCCTCTCGTAGGATGACGAGGGAGGATCCCTGGTGGAGTATTGTGTTGGTGAGTAGTGGACTCGTGTGCGAAAACTATTTTACTTGTGGAGTTCCGTAGGATAGCTTAGCCAAGAGTCAAAGCTGGTTTGCTGCAATAACCCCACCACCTTCTTGAGAATGAGCATGTATAGTAGGTTCTGATGTAAGACTTGCTGAGTACCTTTGTACTCATGTTTGCTTAATTACTATTTTCAGACGACAACACCGCCCCCTCCGATGGGTTTTATGTAGACCTCGACGTCGATGAGTAACTCGCCACCTAGGTGGTGACCCTGGCCATGGAGGGGCCTATGTAGATAGACAGGCTTCGAGAAGCCTTCTTGCTTTCTAGTGTCTGTACTCAGACTAATTGCTTCCGCATGTGCTTGTATGCTTGTATGACTTGAGTGTTGGGTCATGTGACCCCTATCTGTATGAACATGTTATGTATGGCTCTCTGGAGCCTTTAAATAAAGTACTTGAGTTGTAGAGTTTTGTTGTGATGCCATGTTGTATGTACTCATATCGGGCATATTGTGTGTATGATTGAAATGCTTGGTATGAGTGGGATCCGACAATCTAGTTGTTTATCCTTGGCAGCCTTTCTTATGGGGAAATGTAATCTAGTGTTCTCGAGCCATAGTAGTCCGCTACAGCCCGGTTCACCGGAGTCCTGCTAGCCCAGCACTACTGCTCAGGACACTTGACTGGCTGGCATGTGTTTCACTTCGTTCCTATGTCTGTCCCTTCGGGGAAATATCATGCGGTGACATCCGGAGTCTTGCCTAGCCTGCTACAGCCCGGGTTCCTCGGAGTCCTATTAGCCCAGTGCTACAGCCCGGATTCACTCGCTGATGACCGACATGCTTGATGTGATTCATGTATGCCTGTCTCCATAGGTCTGCGCCGCTTTGGGTTCACGACTAGCCATGTCGGCCCGGGTTCTCTGTCATATGGATGCTAGCGACACTATCATATACGTGAGCCAAAAGGCGCAAACGGTCCCGGGCCATGGTAAGGCGACAGACGTGGGGATACCGTGCGTGAGGCCGCAATGTGATATGAGGTGTTGCCGGCTAGATCGATGTGACTTGGAATCGGGGTCCTGATAGCGTTGGAATCAGAGCCAGACAGCCTATAGGTTCGTTGAGCCAAACTAGTCGATGTCGAGTCTAGAAATGCTTTAGTTATATGTAGGGGAATTGATTGTGGGAGGGAACGTAAGGCTCTTTTTACTCCTTACCTTATTCCCTCTGATCTGAGTCATTCTCTCTCATTCAACATGGGGTAAGGACTAGGCTCTCTTCTTCTATCAGGTTCACGTGTTACTAATCCGTAGTAGCTTATAGGATTGTTGTTACAAGTCTTAGTACAGTTTCTACTACTTTTAGTATGTTGCCAGTTGAATCAGAACCTGGATATGATGTTGTTGAGTGGTATTGCAAACTATTGTGGATGTCTCAAATCTTTTTCTGAGCATTTACAGCTGTTATGCTGTCCAATTTTCCCTAGAAATTCTAATGCCTTTGCATTGTGGTTGTGCTTTTAGATGGCCACTTGTGCTCAAAAACCAAGTGGTTCGCCTGACCCGGTGCCTCGATGTGCCCGGTCATACTGCTATGTTAGTCCGGGTAATGATCGAGATGGGTTACCGTTGGTATCCTGAATACACTGTCGAAGAGCAGTTCAAAGACTTCAACCAGAGCCAGTACCACTGTACCGTCAGGATATATCCCTCTTATCCTGGAGCCACTGAGCCCCTTCACTGTTCCTATGGACTCGGGGTTACTATTGAGATGGATGTGCAGGATGCTGCCTATTCCATGATGACCATCATGCGAGTCCGGACTAGCCTGCTTCGGAACACCGACTTCCGTTATATGCCAGCTTCACTTCCGGGAGCGCAAGGGTATCTCCAGGCTATCTATGCTGACCCCACACATGAGGAGTCACTACTCCACACCACTGCCGAGATGCTCGAGGATAAGGACCGCGAACATCGGGCCTTGCGTATGGGCCACTTTGACTCGGTTTGCACCGGCGGTACAGGCAGGATACATGGATCTGAGGGATCTGTACCCTGTACGGTCTGGATTGCCAGATTGTATGGAATGGCGCGATGTGGGAGGCATCACCCCTCCTCGTGGTCCCCGTCTGCCACCACCTGTGGGACCAAGGCCACATCTGAGTCCCTTTGGTCCGCAGGCTCCGCAGGACCGTCTGTTACCAGATGGTCATGTTCCACTTCCAGGTTTTGGTGGCGACTTCTATGAGGATTACTACGGAGCCGTCTGAGCTAGTAGTAGTTTCACTAGTATTGTAGTAGTTGTATTCTCCACAGTCCTGCGTGAACGTGGGATACGACTTGGTGTGTATCACGCTCCGAAGGTGTAGGAAAATAATGTATAGGAGCTTGGAATGCCTTCGATGAGATGTAATGTCTTTCACCGTAGTTGTACTCTAGCCTGGGCTTGTACTAAACTATGTACGGTGTGTATGACCAATGGTATATATATGGCAGTTTCTATATTACCATGTCGTGCAATGAACATCTTAGCATTCCATGCAATCCATTACATTCTGCACTTCCTTGCTAAGTTTGTGCCATCCTTATCTAAACCGTTGTCTTGTTTTCTCCTAAGATGGTCAACACCCGCAGCAACCCTGCTGCCCCGGAGCAGGGGGAAGCCAGTGCAGCTAGGGGTGAAAATCTGCCTCACCCGCCTTCTCTGGCCAAAGTGATGCTGGAGGCGGAAAGAAACAAGCGTGAGACCAACCGCTTGCTAGAGCGGATTGAGCAGAACACTGCACGCCATCAGCGAAATGACTTGGTGTCAATCAATGACTTCATCAAGCTGTACCCCCCAAAGTTTAACCATTCCGTCGAGCCCCTCGACGTGGATGACTGGCTTCGCAGCATCACCCACAAGATACGTTCTGCCAACGTAGCCGAAGCTGACAAGGTTACTTATGCTGCCTATCACCTCGAAGGCCCTGCTAGCCTTTGGTGGGAAAACTTTGAAGCTATGCGCCCGGTCGGCCAAAGCACTACTTGGGCTGAATTCAGTGAGGCTTTCCGTGAGTATCACATTCTGGAAGGTCTCATGGATCGCAAGAGGGAAGAGTTCTGCAATTTCACCCAAGGAAGACTGACTGTGGATGCATATAGCCGTGAATTTGGGAATCTGGCATGATATGCTCATGAAGAGGTATCCACCGACGCTAAGAAGCAGGCAAGGTTCCGCAAGGGACTTAGCCCTGAGCTTCGTTGCGATCTTCGTCTGCATGAGTGCACCTCCTTTCAGAAGTTGGTTAATAAAGCCATCAGTGCTGAGTCAGGCCAGTCTGACTATGACGCTTCACGCAAGCACTCTCGTGATTTTGGCTCTTCATCCGGCTCTGGATGTCAGAAGCGCCGGGTGTGGATTCCAAGCACGGCACTGCCACCCAGGTTCATTCCGAGGCCATCCTTTGAGGCGCCCCGTCCCAACCAGCAGTTTGCACCGCCCAAGCCCTATGGTGGCCCCGCTGCTAATGCTGCCCCATGTCCCAATGTTGTGACGTGTTTCAAGTGTGGAGAGCCGGGTCAATATAACCGAGAGTGTCCCCAGAACAACAACCCCAATCAGTCTGGAAAGTCCGTTGGCCGTGGAAAGCCAGCGGGAAAGACATTCTACGCCAAGCCGGTCAACACTGCACGTGGCCATGTCAACTATGTCTCAGCCAAGGAGGCTCACAAGGATCCTAAGGTCGTCCTTGGTACGCTCCTTGTTAATTGCCATCCGGCATCTGTTCTTTTCGATACTGGAGCATCTCATTCATTCATATCCAAGAACTATGCTCAATTGCATAACACGACTTTCTGTGACATGCCCACTTCCATGGTAATTCAAACTCCGGGTTCCAAATGGCAAACTTCTAGAGTAAGCCATGGGAACAAAATTCTTGTCGATAGACTTGTCTTTCTTGCATCTTTAATAGCTCTCAAGTCCTCGGACATTAACATTATCTTGGGTATGGACTGGATGTCAGCTCATTATGCTAAGATTGATTGTGCCACTAGAACCGTTCAACTTACTCACCCATCGGGCAAGACAGTCAATGTCTTAACTCGAGTGGCCAAGCGCCAGCTTTACTCCCTAAATGCCAACCTCCTTCTAGACCTTGAGGATATTCCGGTAGTCTGGGACTTTCCGGATGTCTTTCCAGAAGAAGTGCCAGGTGTTCCACCTGACAGGGATGTCGAGTTTGTGATAGACCTTGTTCCAGGAACCGTTCCAATTTCTAGGAGACCCTATAAGATGGCACCCTTAGAACTAGCCGAGCTTAAGAGCCAACTCGATGAGTCCTTGAAAAAGGGTTACATCCGTCCTAGTTCCTCTCCTTGGGCTTGCCCCGTCCTCTTCGTCAAAAAGAAGGATGGAACAGATCGGATGGTTGTAGATTACCGACCTGTCAACTTGGTCACTATCAAGAACAAGTATCCGCTTCCTAGGATCAACGATCTATATGATCAGCTTGCTGGATCCTCAGTCTTTTCCAAGATGGATTTGAGGTTGGGCTACCATCAAATCAAAATCAGAAACGGAGACATTCCCAAAACGTCCTTTGTTACTCGTTATGGCCAATACGAGTACACCGTTATGTCCTTTGGTTTAACCAATGCCCCAGCCACCTTCTCTCGGTTAATGAACTCGGTCTTCATGGAGTATTTGGATAAATTCGTCGTAGTTTACCTCGATGACATACTCATCTACTCCAAGAATGAAGAGGAACATGCCGAACATCTAAGGCTTGTATTGACGAAACTTCGAGAGCACCGCCTTTGTGCCAAATTCTCCAAGTGTGAATTTTGGTTGCCAGAAGTGACCTATCAAGGTCATGTAATCTCTGGTTAGGGTATTGCTGTCAATCCCGAGCGAGTTCAAGCCGTCCTTGTTTGGACTCCACCTGAGACGGTCAAGCAAGTTCAGAGCTTCCTTGGCTTAGCGAGCTATTGCCGCCACTTCGTCGAGAATTTCTCCAAGGTTGCTAAACCTCTAACTGAACTCCTCAAGAAAGATAAAAAGTTCGAGTGGACCCTACAGTGCGAGTTCAGCTTTCAGGAACTGAAAAGACACCTGACATCTGCTCCCGTACTGGTACCACCAGATTTCTCCGAGGACTTTATTATCTATTGCGACGCCTCGCGACAAGGACTAGGTTTCATACTCATGCAAGATCGTCAGGTAATTGCCTATGCTTCATGGCAATTACACCCACATGAGGAAAACTATCCCACACATGATCTAGAGCTTGCAGCTGTAGTCCATGCACTCAAAACTTGGCGACATTACCTCCTCGGTAATCGTTGCGAGATCTTCACCGATCACCAAAGTTTGAAATATATCTTCACCCAACCGGATTTGAATCTCAGGCAACGATGTTGGGTCGAGTTGATCTCGGATTACGACTTAGGAATAACTTACACACCGGGCAAAGCCAATGTCATGGCTGATGCGCTAAGTCGTAAATTTGATTGTAACAACCTGATGTTACAACAAAGTCAACCACTTCTCCACGAGGAATTTCGTAAGCTCAATCTTCACATTGTTCCTCGAGGATTCCTATCCTCCCTGGTGGCGAAACCTACCCTTACGAATCAGATCATCAAGGCACAGAAGGTAGATCTAGGAATCTCCCGTATTAAGAGGAACATTAAGAAAGTAGTCGCGAATTGTTTCTCCGTTGATGATCAAGGTGTCGTATACTTTGGAAACCGCTTAGTGGTCCCCAAGGCACGAAACCTGAGGCGGCTGATCCTTAAGGAAGCTCATGAATCCCCTCTCACCATTCATCCCGGTAGTACTAAAATGTATCAAGACCTATGCTAGAGGTTTTGGTGGACTAGGATGAAGAGAGAAATCGCTCAATACATTGATAATTGCAATGTTTGTCGTCGTGTTAAAGCAGAGCATCAACGGCCTGCTGGCACCCTTCAACCTTTGGCTATTCCTGAGTGGAAATGGGAAAAATCAGTATGGATTTCATCACTAGGTTTCCCAGGACCAAGAGAGGGAATAATGCCATCTTCGTCATGATCGACCGTCTTTCCAAAGTAGCCCATTTCCTACCTGTTCGTGAGAGTATCACCGCTAGCCAGCTAGCTGACTTATACATCTCCCGAATAGTGTCTCTTCATGGTGTCCCATTGGAAATTAACTCAGACCGTGGGAGTCTCTTCACCTCTCGATTTTGGGGAAGTTTCCGAAATGCTATGGGAACTCGTCTCTCTTTTAGCACCGCCTTCCATCCTCAATCAAGTGGTCAAGTAGAGCAAGTCAATCAAATTTTGGAAGATATGCTCCGAGCTTGTGTCATCTCATTCGGAATGGGTTGGGAGAAATGCCTTCCATTCACGGAGTTTGCTTATAACAATAGTTATCAAGCTAGCTTGGGAAAAGCTCCTTTCGAAGTTCTCTATGGACGAAAATGTCGAACGCCTCTTAACTGGTATGAAACCGGGGAAAGACAACTCTTTGGCCCGGATATGATTCAGGAAGCAGAAGAGCAGGTTCGCGTTATTCGTGAGAAATTGAAAACAGCCCAATCTCGTCAAAAGAGCCAATACGATCGTAAACATAAGCTCATGACTTATGAAGTTGGCGAGAAGGCTTACCTTCAGGTTACTCCGTTAAAGGGAACCCATCATTTCGGTATCAAAGGCAAATTGGCTCCTCATTACATCGGACCATTTTGCATTCTTGCGAAACGAGGAGAAGTTGCCTACCAATTGGAACTACCTTCGCATCTTTCCAGAGTTCACGATGTCTTCCACATTTCTCAACTCAGGTGCTGCTTTGCGGATCCTATCCGTGGAGTGGACCACGAAATGCTTGATCTACAAGATAACCTCTCATATCGGGAATATCCCGTTCGTATCCTTGATCAAGCCGAGCGTACCACTCGACACCATAATATCAAGTTTCTCAAGGTTCAGTGGTCACATCATTCCGAGAAATAAGCCACTTTGGAAAGGGAGGATCGTCTTCGACTCGAGTACCCCACCTTCTTCCCGGAGGATCCTAAATCTCAGGACGAGATTCTTTTGAGTGGGGGTGAGTTGTCACATCCTAGCTAGTTCAAGCATTAGAGTGTGCATCATGTTTAAATTTCTCTTAAATTTGAAATGGGGATGACAGAACCCCCAGCACCCCCCTGGAACAACTAGGGTTTACTAAAAACTTTTTCAATGAACCTGAAATGCCCTTCTAAAAAGCCCACCCTTTTTGTTTTGGGTTAAAACCTTTGACAAAAATGGTGCACATTTTTCTAGGACATCATAAGGTCATTGGATTAATTCTTATAGTATTTGCATTTGGGCATTTAAATGCTATAAAATATTTTAAATGCTCAAATAATCATAAACTAAAATGTTTACTGTTGGATATATTCTAGGCAGTAGCCATGATTAATTTTATGATTTTTGGAAATGCCCTGGCATTTTTAATAAAGCCCTGAAGTTACAGAAATAATAGAATAAATGAAAAACAGAAAAAGAGAGAGAGAACAGGGACTTACCTGGCGCAGCCCACCTAGCCCACCAGCTCGGCCCAGTCCACTGGCTCCTGCCAGTCGTCCTCCTCTCGCCAGGAGGACGAGAGGCGCGTGGCCGGCGCCCGCGGCCACACGCCGGCCACCTCCTGCTTCCGCCGACGCCCCGGACGCGTCTACGAGTGACACGCCGACCCCCTGGACCCCTCGACCGCTCCACTCTCCCCCTGTCTCGCCTCTCTCACTCTCTCCCCTGAAGCCGAGCGCAGCCGTCGCCGCCGACAAGCACCACCGCGGCCACCGCCTCTCCCTCGCTCCTCTGACCGGCCCAGAGGCCCCGCCTCGACCCCCTATCCCTTCCACCCCGAGCCACGCCACCGCGGGAGCTCCACATCGCCGCCACGAGTCGTCTTCCCCGAGCACGGCTGCCGGACTCCATCGACAGATTCGCCGTCGCCAAGTCGTCTCCGAGCAAGCCGAGCCCCTCTTCGTGATTGTTGTGAGCTCCGCCACTGTTTCCCCCTCTGCCCGTGCTCGTCCGCGTCCTCTAACCACCATGGCCATTGGAGCCGAAGCTCGCCACCGCCACCGCACGTCGCCGTCATGGCCACAGCCACGTTGGGTCGCAACCGAGCACGCCACCGTCTTCAACGCACCCGCAGGAGTCCGTAGCACCCCCGCACGCCCCTCGCCGTGCCCGCTAGCGACTAGTTCGACCTCGCCCGAACTCCGGCCGCCGCGGACGTGCTCGTCGCCGTCGTCTCCGGCCACCCCAGCTCCACCTACTGCCACCACTCGACGCGGCTCACTCCCCGCATCACATAGATGGTCTCCGCCGTCCTTTTGGTCGCCGGAGTGCAAAACCTGAGCCTCTCCGCCGCGTCTGGCCTCGCCGGCGGCTAAAAGCCGACGAGTTTGACCACTTTTGACCGTGGACTGACGCGTGGGCCCAGGTTGACTCCCCCCTGAGCCTATGATAGGTGGGGCCAGCCTGCTAATTAGTTTAGGATTAGTGTTAACTAATTTTAATTAGTTTAGTCACTGACATGTGGGCCCAGGCCCCACTGAAAGTTAATTAGTACTAATTTAATCTTGTTAATTAGCTGAGACACTGATAGACAGGGCCCACCAATCAGGTTTGACCTGGCCGACCCAGTTGACCCGCTGACGTCACACCTATGTCATGCTGACGCATTAATTCAATTACTGGAATTATTCTTATATAGGAAATTCCAAAAAAAAGCCAAAACTTCTAAAAATCATAGAAAATCAACCATAGCTCCAAATCAAACAAATTATATATGAAAAATGATCAGAAAAATTCAATCTATCCATCTGTAATGGTTTCATGCCTGACAAAACAAGTTAACCTTGCTGTTTAAGAAAAATAAGATAATGCACTAATAAGGCTATGTTAAATGAGCTCATTCCTTTCTGTTTTAGCTTGCATTAGGCCAAGGCACTTTCATTTTGCCATGTCATAGCATGCATCATATTGTTGCATATTGTCATGTGTTGATTATGTTCGGTGTGTCTTTCGTGGTAGGTTGTGCCTCCGAGGATAACCCCGAGTATCCGTCTGAAGGGCAGTACCCTACTACCACTACAACAGGCAAGCAACCCATTGATCATTCCGATACAAAACCATGTTCTCGCTTCTGCTCTTGTTTACTACATTAAGACAACGCGATTCAAACTGCTGTGTGCTACGGTAGTTGAACCCTTATCCTCTGCATGACCTGTCATTGCCACAGTAACGAGATGAAACCCACTAGCATGTGTAGGAGTTGATTGAGCCAAGTATGTGTTTCCTACCTTGCTATGCCTGCTACGCTTAGAGTTGTGTCGGGTCTGGTTCATCTGGGTGATGGGCTAGAGTGAAATGATTATGTCGGTAATGTGAGGGATGTGTTGAACATGATATGGTAAAGGTATCGATGACAGGCCATGTAGGAGTACATGGTGGGTTGTTTCATTGAGGCCGTCCATAAGAACTGAGATCTGTATGTGTGATTTAAGATTCAGTTACTACCATACATTGGGCACGAAACCAATGGACCCTCTCGGCTTCTTATCCACCCTAGTACTCTGTCCAGGAGTTGCAATTAGTTTCTGGTGTTTGTAGGTTATGTGTTGGCGGCCGTGCGTAGCGCTGACCCTAGGGGTGGGCTATGTTGCGGTAGATACACCGTGGCACGGTGTATCGAGTCACCCGTTTGGTGTCTCGGGAACCCTGTTCACATTGTTCGGGGCCGTATGTGGAAACCTCGGCCGGAATCCCTGTGGATGGAACCTGAATAGGCGATAAACCTGGACTAGAGGCTTGAGTGTTTAGGTAGGCCGTGGCCGACACCCTCGTGGGGCTTCCGCTTGAAGGTTGCCGAGTACATGTCGTGTAAACGGCGGTAAGTGGTGAAAGCGTGTATGAAGAAGTACACCCCTGCAAGGTATAAATCTATTCGAATAGCCGTGTCTGCGGTAAAGGACTACTTGGTTGCCTATACACTTCATAGACAAGCTAATGGATACTACTAAAAGACTCAAGATAAGTGTGAGTACCGAGGATGGCCCTGTCGTAGGATGACGAGGGAGGATCACTGATGGAGTATTGTGTTGGTGAGTAGTGGACTCGTGTGCGAAAACTATTTTACTAGTGGAGTTCTGTAGGATAGCTTAGCCAAGAGTCAAAGCTGGCGTGGTGCAATAACCCCAACACCTTCTTGAGAATGAGCATGTATAGTAGGTTCTGATGTAAGACTTGCTGAGTACCTTTGTACTCATGTTTGCTTAATTACTGTTTTCAGACGACAAAACCGCCCCCTCCGATGGGTTTTATGTAGACCTCGACGTTGATGAGTAACTCGCCACCCAGGTGGTGACCCTGGCCATGGAGGGGCCTATGTAGATAGACAGACTTCGAGAAGCCTTCTTGCTTTCTAGTGTCTGTACTCAGACTAATTGCTTCCGCATGTGCTTGTATGCTTGTATGACTTGAGTGTTGGGTCATGTGACCCCTATCTGTATGAACATGTTATGTATGGCTCTCTGGAGCCTTTAAATAAAGTACTTGAGTTGTAGAGTTTTGTTGTGATGCCATGTTGTATGTACTCATATCGGGCATATTGTGTGTATGATTGAAATGCTTGGTATGAGTGGGATCCGACAATCTAGTTGTTTATCCTTGGCAGCCTTTCTTATGGGGAAATGTAGTCTAGTGTTCCTCGAGCCATAGTAGTCCACTACAGTCCGGTTCACCGGAGTCCTGCTAACCCAGCACTACTGCTCAGGACACTTGACTGGCCGGCATGTGTTTCACTTCGTTCCTATGTCTGTCCCTTCGGGGAAATGTCATGCGGTGACATCTGGAATCCTGCCTAGCCTGCTACAGCCCGAGTTCCCTGGAGTCCTATTAGCCCAGTGCTTCAGCCTGGATTCACTCGCTGATGACCGACATGCTCGATGTGATTCATGTATGCCTGTCTCCATAGGTCTGCGCCGCTTTGGGTTCACGACTAGCCATGTCGGCCCAGGTTCTCTATCATATGGATGCTAGCGACACTATCATATACGTGAGCCAAAAGGCGCAAACGGTCCCGGGCCATGGTAAGGCGACACCCGTAGGGATACCGTGCGTGAGGCCGCAATGTGATATGAGGTGTTACCGGCTAGATCGATGTGACTTGGAATCGGGGTCCTGACAATTGCATTTCATACAATAAAGCGACAACCATAAGGCTGCTGCTAGTTGCCGATAACTTCTACAAAACATGATCATCTCATACAATAATGTATATCACATCATGTCTTGACCATATCACATCACAACATGCCCTGCAAAAACAAGTTAGATGTCTTCTACTTTGTTGTTGCAAGTTTTACGTGGCTGCTACGGGCTTCTAGCAAGAACCGTTCTTACCTACGCATCAAAACCATAATGATTTTTCATCAAGTGTGTTGTTTTAACCTTCAACAAGGACCGACCGTAGTCAAATTCGATTCAACTAAAGTTGGAGAAACAGACACCCGCCAACCACCTTTATGCAAAACAAGTTGCATGTCTGTCAGTGGAATTGGTCTCATGAACGTGGTCATGTAAGGTTGGTCTGGCTGCTTCATCCAACAATACCGCTGAATCAAAATAAGACGTTGGTGGTAAGTAGTATGACTATTATCACCCAGAACTCTTTGTGTCCTACTCGTGCATTTCATCTACGCATAGACCTGGCTCTGATACCACTGTTGGGGAACATAACATGCAATTTCAAAAAATCCCTACGCTCGCGCAAGATCAATCTATGAGATGCATATCAACGAGAGGGGGAGAGCATCTTCATACCCTTGAAGATCACAAAGCGGAAGCGTTTATCAACGCGGTTGATGTAGTCGTACACCTTCACGATCTGTCCCGATCAAGCACCGAACATATGGCACCTCTGCGTTCAGCACACGTTCAGCTCGATGACATCCTCGCCTTCTTGATCCAGTAAGACGGACGAAGTAGTAGATGATTTCCGGTAGTACAACAGCGTGGTGATGGTGTTGGTGAAGAACAATTTCCGCAGGGCTTCGCCAAGCACTATGGGAACTATGACGGAGGATAAACTAGAGGGGACGGGGTTGCTGGCACACGGCTTGGTGATTCTTGATCTGTTCCAGGTCCTAGCCCTGCCCCTCTATTTATATGTTGAGCCCTCGGGTCGAAACTTGGAGTAAAAGCCTCCTCAAAGTCGGTTTTAATTTGCCCACAAGGAAGAGTCCTTCTCGGACTTCCAGGACTAGATGCCACGGTCCTTGGCGTCTGGCCCAGGGCCAGACACCAGGGTCTCCAGCGTTTGCCCCCCAGGCCTCTGCAAAACTCCTTTTGCACCGACCTAAAGCCCCATGGGCTTCACCCCTTGGCCGAACCATATCATCCTATATATCAATCCTTACCTCCGGACCATTCCAGGGCTCCTCTTCATGTCCGTGATCTCACCCGGGACTCCGAACAACATTCAGTCACCAACATACATAACTGATATAGTACTATATCGTCAATGAATGTTAAGCGTGCGGACCCTACGGGTTCGAGAACTATGTAGACATGACCAAGACACCTCTCTGGTCAATAACCAATAGCGGAACCTGTATGCCCATATTGGCTCCTACATATTCTACGAATATCTTTATCAGTCGAACCTTATGACAAGATACGTAATTCCCATTGTCATCGGTATGTTACTTGCCCGAGATTCGATCATTGGTATCTCCATACCTAGTTCAATATCGTTACCGGAAAGTCTCTTTACTCGTTCCATAATGTATCATACCGCAACTAACTCATTAGTCACATTGCTTGCAAAGGCTTATTATGATGTGCATTGCCGAGAGGGCCCAGAGATACCTCTCCGATACTCGGAGTGACAAATCCTAATCTCAATCTATGCCAACCCAACAAACACCTTCGGAGATACCTGTAGAGCATCTTTATAATCACCCAGTTATGTTGTGATGTTTGATAGCACACAAGGTATTCCTCCGGTATCCAGGAGTTGCATAATCTCATAGTCAAAGGAATACGTATACGTCATGAAGAAATCAATAGCAATAAAACTTTAACGATCATTATGCTAAGATAACGGATGGGTCTTGTCCGTCACATCATTCTCCTAATGATGTGACCCCGTTCATCAAATGACAACACATGTCTATGGTTAGGAAACTTAACCATCTTTGATCAACGAGCTAGTCTAGTAGAGGCTTACTAGGGACACTGTGTTTTGTCTATGTATCCACACATGTATCAAGTTTCCGGTTAATACAATTCTAGCATGAATAATAAAAATTTATCATGATATAAGGAAATATAGAATAACTACTTTATTATTGCCTCTAGGGCATATTTCCTTCAGTACCCCCATCACAATCTATTCCCAAAGTTTAATTAAACCCAAGTGATTAATTAAGGTTGATGATATCTGCCCACATTTCCACTACTAGATGCTCAACATGTCCGTAATCGGGGACATGGCTAATTGATTAGGTTGGCACTCTGCAGAGGTTGCATACTTTTCCCCACAAGGCTCGACCATCTCCATGATCGGAAGATCGAGACATAGTCTTTCGAAAGTATTCCCCCTTAACCCACGGATAGGCCGGTATACCTACATGTTCTACATCAGCTAGCCTATCCCAGAAGAGGTCACACTATCTACTCAACTAAGCCAGTGCCCATAATGGCTTGTGGCTGCACACTCAAGCTTCTAGACATGAAAAACGTTTGATCCCTTTGATCCTGAGCTGACGGACCACTAGTGTGCACTCCCATGGATTCCCCATGAATACTCCCACTGTACTTCGCCACCATTCAGACCAATTCCGCCCAGGTAGTTCATTAATTATCTTAGGTCCTATTTACTACATTGTCACTCATACTTTATAATGAATCACTCTCCAATCCACATCTACTTTAGCAAAGCAATATAATGTAAAATGGTGGCGACAATGATGTAAGGATCAGACCTACCTCAATGAACTACCGAGTGTAAATTAAAGCATAGCCATCCAGCATAAAATCCTAACATGCAATCCTACCGCAAAGAACTAAGTGCATATAAAATCATTTCATAGAATCAAAGTAAATAAACATACATAATCAACCATTCCAGACAATCAAAATAACATGCAACATGCCAAGACTCAGAAAATCCAACACACTTAACTTGCATGAAAATTTTCTAAGTGCAAGACAACAAGTAACATATGGTTCCAAAATTGTGATGTGAACTAAAGTGCATACGAGGAATAGAAGTAAAACTATCATGGACAGATCCTAATTGCATGAAAATATTATGACAATGGTCCAAGTCGTAGGGTTTGGCTACGGTGACAGAACGCGAAAAGAATCAACTCAAACGGGGCTACGATTTAGGAGATATGGCCGTATAGAGTTTGAATTTGAATTTAAAACAATTCAAATTTGAAATTATCAAAAGTTTGCAACAATGGGTTCTCTGGATACATCGTCGTCTTCGCGCTCCTCGGTTATCTCTTACCCGATCCCTTTACTTATGCACTCTACTCTGTGATAGCCATAGTGCTTCGTATGGGGGAATGAGATGTCCATGAATATCAGTCAAGTCAAGAAACTCAGAAAGATTGTTAGGATAAAGAAACTTGCGACGAATAACAACAAGATCTTTGTTTTCTCAATGAAGAATACATCAATCAACTATAGGATGGTAGGAACTCTTTTACTTTGTTTTTCCCCTTGTGCCATTTCAAAATTTAGAACAATTATTTTTGCATATCTTTGTTTTCAGTCCTTGCCAAAGAAGTTCACCAATGATTACCTATGCATGGTGAAGAGGCGAGGAAGGTATTTATTCAACACCCACGGTAAAATATTGAAGTCTTCCTCAAGAGGATGCAGGTTGGGCGGGCAATTATCCATAGCCACTAGCGTAAAGTTGCAAGGACATTCAACATCACTGAAGGCTCAATATTTGCCTTCGGCTTCTACAGTTTCCCAAATGAGATTCATTTTGTCTATTTACCATGCATGATTCTATATTTGAAAGGTTTTCGATGCTGCATGTGAAACATGTTGTTGTTGTTGTTGTGTAATGGAGTAGCTAGCTATATGCCTATATGGTGTAACTGAGTTCTGAATCTATCATATGTAATTCAATTATGAAATCCTGGTGGTCGTAATACGGATATGAAATATATGGTGTGCTTAATAAGAAATATCAATTTGATTACTAAAATGATTATCAGTAATATGACAATTAGCCTGCTTATTGAGTTTTTCTATTGCAGGCGGTTTCTTAGACAACACCGTGGGCAATGAACTCAAACAACCCACACTGTTTCTATAAAGTAGGCATGTTGTATCAATGAAGAATCACACACGACTTCGGCTAGAGAACCGTTTTCGTTTGGCCACCTTGCACAAACATTTGCAAATAAAATATTGTGTGTGATATACATACGAACAAAAATGTTTTTCTGGGATTCACTGTGTGGGATGTACATAAGAACAGAAAAGATTGGGCCTGCATAATTGTCTCTGATGCCTCGCCCGATCGCACACGAGCTCATTTTGCCCAGCATGTGTGATCAAAGGACCCATCCCCGACGGTTTTTGGGCCGAGTGGGAAGGACCCCCTATCGCCCACACTAGCAAGGCGATGGTTTAAAATTCCATTGCGGAAAGGGGGTTAAAACCGTTTGTATAGCATGTCTCTACACCAGTGAGTGGAAATCCTTTTAGCCTTAGGATTATGAATATTGGGAAGTTCAAAAATATCTTTTGTAAGGAGGGATGAATATGCAATAATTTTATCTCTAATTTAACCACAAGCATAACAATGGCATCCATATAACAATTTTTTTACCAAGAATAGATAATTTAATTAATGGTATGACTCCTGTGCAATTAAAGAATTCTTGAATAATATTCGTCCCAATAATATTTCTTCTACCCACATGATAAGTTTTAGTTTTAAAGATTGTGTGAGTTTCATCATGAGGAACTTTGTTCTCAAGAGGGTCATTGTTAAGATCAGATAATTTAAATTTTTCCTCAATAGACTCACTAGTACTATCTTCACTAGAAATTTCAACAATAACTTTCTCAAACTCAGACATGATAGCAACTTCAAGCAAAACAAGCAAACAAAATATTTTGTGTGTTTTAAATTTTTTTGGAGAAGTGGAGGGAGATAAAAAAAGAGAGGCAAAGGCAAATAAAAAGTAGAACAAGTAATTGATAATTTGTATGTAGGAACCTGGCAAGAATTTGATGATGTCTCCCTGACAACAGCGCCAGAAATTCTTTCTACTACTTGTGAGCTGCTTTGTGAAAGGGTCGATATGGTTGACTAGAGGGGGGGTGAATAGGAAATTACCAATTTTTAGCTTTCCTTAACAAATTAGGTTCAACAACAAATAGGTTGTCTAGATGTGCAACTTGGTGAGCAACCTTTATGATGCTAACAACCACCAGAGCACAAGCAAGCAAGGATACAACACAATATAAGCTTGCACAAAGTAAAAGTAAGAAGTAACCACAAGTGGAGCCGGTGAAGACAAGGATGTGTTACCGAAGTTCCTTCCTTTGGAGGAGAAGTACGTCTCCGTTGGAGCGGTGTGGAGGCACAATGCTCCCCAGGAAGCCACTAGGGTCACCATATTCTCCTCACTCCCCCGCACAATGCAACATGTCGTGATTCCACTAGTGGTGCCGTTGAAGGTGTCAACCAGACCTTTACAAACGAGGTTGAGGCTCTCTCCACAACCGAATTGGAGGCTCCCAACACCACCATGGAGCTTCATCACAATGGAATGTGCCTCTAAGGTGACCTGTTCTATCTACGGTGCCCAAACACCAAAGAGTAACAAAATCCACACAAGAAAGTATGGGGGAATCAAATTTCCTTTGGTGGAAGTGTGAACCTAGGTCTCCTCCTTCAATCCCTAGCAAATCAACAAGTTTGAATGGCTAGGAAGAGAGATCGGGCAAGAAATCTTGAAGGACATCAATGGAGGAGAGAGAGATAGAGAGGCAAGAGGTAAGAAGGTAGGTGGAAGGACCACCCCCTTATATAGTGTCCCCCAAATCCAATCGTTACTACAATTTTTACATTGCAGCGGTACAACTGCTATGTGAATTGGTACAACCGAAAAACACGGGTACCCTACAGAAACCCTACAAGCAGTATAACTCGTGGCATAGCCAGTAGTACCGGTCGTCAAGAACAACCAGAACAACTGCACCACCAGCGCCCAACAACCACTTCGCAATAGATGGGGATCACCCAAATAGCGGTAGTTGGGTGATGTCTACTACGCAACCTTCTTCTTGTAGACTCGTGTTGGGCCTCCAAGCGCAGAGTTTTGTAGGACAGTAGCAAATTTCCCTCAAGTGGATGACCTGAGGTTTATCAATCCATGGGAGGCGTAGGATGAAGATGGTCTCTCTCAAACAACCTTATAACCAAATAACAAAGAGTCTCTTGTGTCCCCAACACACCCAATGCAATGGTAAATTGTATAGGTGCACTAGTTTGGCGAAGAGATGGTGATACAAGTGTAATATGGATGGTAGATATAGGTCTTTGTAATCTGAAAAATATAAAACAGCAAGGTAACTAGTAACAAAAGTGAGCAAAAGCGGTATTGCAATGCTTGAAAACAAGGCCTAGGGTTCATACTTTCGCTAGTGCAAGTTCTCTCAACAATGATAACATAATTAGATCATATGGCAATCCCTCAACGCCAAAGTTCCTACCGCGGAGAACGTAAGATGAAATTTCTTGTAGGGTACGAAACTACCTCAAAGTTATTCTTTCCGATCAATCCATTGAGCTATTCCTATAAGTGTCACAAACAGCCCTAGAGTTCATAGTAAAATAACACCATATGACACACATCAATCAACCCTAATGTCACCTAGATACTCCAATGTCACCACAAGTATCCGTGGGTCAATTATACGATATGCATCAAACAACTTCAGATTCATAATATTCAACCAACCCAAAGAACCTCAAAGAGTGCCCCAAGATTCCTACCGGAGAAACAAGGACGGAAACGTGCATCAACCCCTATGCATAGATTACCGCAATGTCAACTCGGGAATCCGCGAGTTGAGTGCCAAAACATACATCAAGTGAATCAATGGAATACCCCATTGTCACCACGGGTATCCCACGCAAGACATACATCAAGTGTTCTCAAATCGATAATAGCATTCAATCCGATAATAGTGAAACCTCAAAGGTAAAACTCAATTCATCATAAGAAGATAGAGGTGGAGAAACAACATATGATCCAACTATAGTAACAAAAAGCTCGCGATACATCAATATCTTGCCAAATCAATAAGACGAGAGAGAGAGAGAGATCAAACACATAGCTACTGGTACATACCCTGAGCCCTGTGGGTGAACTACTCCCTCCTCATCATGGAGACCGTCGGGATGATGAAGATGGCCACCGGTGAAGGTTTCCCCCTCTGACAGGGTACCGGAACGGGCTCCCGATTGGTTTTTTGTGGCTATAGAGGGTTGCCGTGGCGGAACTCCCGATCTAGGTTTCTTTCTGGGGGTTTTGGTATTTATAGGAACTTTTGGCATCGGTAAGACAGGGGGGCGTGCCCTCCACCCTTGTTGTCAACTCCGAACTCTTCTGGCCCAACTCCGGTGTTTCGGGGGTCTGTTTTGGTCCATAAAATATCACCATAAATTTTCAGCCCATTCCGAGAACTTTTATTTCTGCACAAAAAACGACACCACGGTAGTTCTGCAGAAAACAACGTCTGTCCGGATTAGTTCTAATCAAATCATACCAAAATCATATAAATTTGTTGTAAACATGGCATGAATACTTCATAAATTATAGATACGTTGGAGACGTATCACTGGGGCGGTGGTTGCACCGGTGCAACTTCTAGGACCAATCACGGGTGGTAGCTAAGTCCCGAGTAGTACAACCGCTCTGGACCACCGGTAGTACCACTCAAAATGAGTTGACCGGAACAACTAGGCCATCACCGCCCAAGAACCGCCCCACGACAGAGCCCAGTTGATACGTCTCCAATGTATCTATAATTTTTCATTATTCCATGCTATTATATTATCAGTTTTGGATGTTTAATGGGCTTTAATATGCTCTTTTATATTATTTTTGGGACTAACCTATTAACCGGAGGCCCAGTGCTAGTTTATATTTTTTTTGCCTACTTTAGAGTTTTGTAGAAAAGGAATATCAAACGGAATGAAACCTTCGCGATGATCTTTCTTGTACCGAAAGCAATCCAGAAGACTTGGAGTCAAAGTCTGGAACTCCACGAGGAAGCCACGAGGTAGGAGGGCGCGCCCAGGGGTAAGCGCGGACCCACCCTCGTGGGCCCCTCGTAGCTCCACCGACGCACTTATTTCACCTATATATACTCTTATACCCTAGAAACATCAGGGGAAGCCACGAAACCACTTTTCCACCGCCGCGACCTTCTGTACCCATGAGATCCCATCTTGGGGCCTTTTCCAGCGATCGGTCGGTGGGGGAATCGATAACGGAGGGCTTCTACATCAACACCATTGCCTCTCCGATGAAACGTGAGTAGTTTACCACAGACCTTCGGGTCCATAGTTATTAGCTAGAAGGCTTCTTCTCTCTCTTTGATTCTCAATACAAAGTTCTCCTCAATGTTCTTGGAGATCTATTCAATGTAATACTCTTTTGCGGTGTGTTTGTCAAAATTCGATGAATTGTTGATTTATGAACAAGATTGTCCATGAATATTTTTTGGTTTTTCTCTTAATTCTTATATGCATGATTTGATATCTTTGCAAGTCTCTTCGAATTATCGATTTAGTTTGGCAATGGGAGAAGTGCTTAGCGTTGGGTTCAATCTTGTGGTGTCATTTCCCAATGACAGTAGGGGCAGCAAGGCACATATTGTATTGTTGCCATCGAGGATAAAAAGATGGGGTTTATATCATATTGCTTGAGTTTATCCCTCTACATCATGTCATCTTGCTTAATGCGTTACTCCGTTCTTATGAACTTAATACTCTAGATGTATGTTGGATAGCGGTCGATGTGTGGAGTAATAGTAGTAGATGCAGAATTGTTTTGATCTACTTGACACAGACGTGATGCCTATATTCATGATCGTTGCCTTAGATATCTTCATAACTATGCGCTTTTCTATCAATTGCTCGACAATAATTTGTTCAACCACCATAATACATGCTATCTTGAGAGAAGCCACTAGTGAAACCTATGGCCCCCGGGTCTCTTTCCTATTATATTACATCTCTTTTATTTACATCGCATCTCATTTACTATTTTGCAATCTTTACTTTCCAATCTATACAACAAAAATACCAAAAATATTTACTTTACTATCTCTATTAGATCTCACTTTTGCGAGTGACCGTGAAGGGATTGACAACCCCTTTATCGTGTTGGTTGCAAGGTTCTTGATTGTTTGTGCAGGTACTAGGTGACTTGTGCATTGTCTCCTACTGGATTGATACATTGGTTCTCAAAAGTGGGGTAAATACTTACGCTACTTTGCTGCATCACCCTTTCGTCTTCAAGGGAAAACCAACGCATGCTCAAGAGGTAGCACCCGTCCGGTGGTAGGGAGGTACTGGGCCGCTACAACCGCCTGAAGCTACTCTCCAGGGTTGGCTAGATCATAACTGATACAACCACCCGGAGGTAGCGGTACAACCGCTGGCATCAACCTGAGAGCAGCAACCCCAGGGTATCACCCCCTGGGCGGTAGTTGCACCAGACGTACCGGCCCAACGGTACAACCTCTGGGGAGTAAAAACCACTGCCTTGGTAAGAGTTCGGGATCTCTCTCTCTACGAACGAAAGGATATGCAGTGGGTGGAGAAGGAATGTGTACGTGCATTGATTCACCCAATACCTTCTTATGTGGATTCCCTCTTAATATTACGGGTTTCTTACGACCATAGATATAAACACGTAGAAAACACCGCCTTAGTTCTTTTCCATCTAGAGGGAAAACCTAATCGTCTTGTACCAAACAAAGTGTACCTGAAGAACTTGGCACATGATTAGACCACAAGGTGAGTTTTCATCATCACCAAGACACTTAGGCGGGAAATGCCCTAACAGTTGGGATTTTCCCCCAAGAGGAAGGGTGAAGCAATATAGTAGCGGATAAGTATTTCCATCAGTAAGAACCAAGGTTATCAAACCAATAGGAGAACCATGCAAATTCTTGTGAACAACACCTGCACACACAAAAGAAAATACTTGCACCCAATGCAGGCAAGAGGGTTGTCAATCCCCTTTAACTCTTTACTTACAAGGATTAATTCTGATAGTGGTAGATATATAGATAAAAATAAAAAGTGAATAACTTGCAGCAAGGTATTTTTGGTTTTAGTAATATGGTTAAGATAGACCCGGAGGCCATAGTTTTTACTAGAGGCTTCTTCCTCGAAACAATAGCATACGGTCGGTAGAAAAATTACTATTGGGTAATTGATAGAAAAGTGCATAATTATGATGTTATTCATGGCAATGATCACATATATAGGCATCACATCCATGACAAGTAAACCAACTCCTACCTGCATCTACTACTATTACTCGACCAATCTACCGCTATCCAGCATGCATCTATGGTATTAAGTTCATGATAAACAGAGTAACATTTTAAGCCAGATGATGTGATGTGGACAAAGTAAACTAAAGCAATATGATTAAACCCTGTCGTTTTATCCTTAATGACAACATTACGAATATGTGTCTTGCTACCTTGTCATGAGGTGAGGACACCGGAACATTGAACCCATTACAAAACACCTCTACCACTGAAGATAAATCAATATAGGTGGCCAAACCAAATGGATAGATTGGAGAGAAATACAAAGCTATCATAATCATGCATAATAAAGTTCAGAAAAGACTCAATTACTTTCAATGAATAATATGATCATAACCCACAATTCATCGGATCCCAACCAACACACAACAAAAGAAGATTACATCAGATAGAACTCCAAGAAGATCTTGGAGAACATGGTATTGACGATTAAAGGGAGGGAGGAAGCCATATAGCTACTATGGACCCATAGGTTTGTGGTGAAGTACTCACACATCATCAGTAGGGTGGCAAGGTTGATGTAGAAGCTCTCCGTGGTCGATTCCCCCTCTGGCAGAGTATCGAAAAAGGCCTCCAGATGGGATCACGGAAGAATAGAGACTTGCGGCGGCGAAAAAATTGTTTCGGGTGGCTCTGTGGGGGTTTCCCAATATTTGAGAATTTATAGAAGTGGAATTAGATCAGACGGAGCCACATGGGGCCCACAAGGTAACAGGGCGCACCTACCCCCAGGGCACGCTCTGTTAACTTATCGTCTTCTTGTTTGTCGCCTGGTTTCCTCTAGAAGCTTCTAAGGTCTCATTTGTTGAGAAAAAATTTGTTAAAAAGTTTCATAACGTTTGGACTCCATTGGGTACTGATTTTCTGGAAAATCAAAAACAAGCAGAAACAACAACTCGCACTAGGCACTTAGTTAACAAGTTAGTTCCCAAAAAATATATAAAATTGCATATAAAGCATATAAAGTATCCAAGATTTATAATATAATAGCATGAAACAATCAAAACTTATAGTATGTTGGAGACATATCAGCGCACCATCGCACGCATCTCAAACACCCCGTGTCCATGGCAAGACCTACCAATCACCTCCACTAGAGAAATCGCCCGACTCTTTCGGCAATCCACTCTTCCCACTGTCGTCTGAGCTAGGTGGGTGCAACCAGTTCTTTGGACCAGTGCTTTCCCTGACCCTGCCTACATGGATCAGAGTCTTATACTTGAGTAACTCATGGGAAGATGGTCGGTGCATCATCGGTTCATCCATCACCTCCGGTTCCGGCACCCAAATCCTCCTGTTAGTTGGCACCTCATCTAGGTTGATACACCAATCCCGCAACTTGGACATTGAGAGGTCCTCCCGTTTTGCAGTCTCCGATGCTAGGCTCTCTGGTAACCCACAAGTATAGGGGATCGCAACAGTTTTCGAGGGTAGAGTATTCAACCCAAATTTATTGATTCGACACAAGGGGAGCCAAAGAATATTCTCAAGTATTAGCAGCTGAGTTGTCAATTCAACCACACCTGGAAACTTAGTATCTGCAGCAAAGTGTTTAGTAGCAAAGTAATATGATAGTAGTGGTAACGATAGCATAAGTAATGGTAGCAAAAGTAATGTTTTTGGTATTTTGTAGTGATGATAACAATAGCAACAGAAAAGTGAATAAGCGAAGAACAATATATGGAAAGCTCGTAGGCAATGGATCGGTGATAGAGAATTATGCCGGATGCGGTTCATCATGTAACAGTCACAACCTAGGGTGACACAGAACTAGCTCCAATTCATCAATGTAATGTAGGCATGTATTCCGAATATAGTCATACGTGCTTATGGAAAAGAACTTGCATGCCATCTTTTGTCCTACCCTCCCGTGGCAGCGGGGTCCTAGAGGAAACTAAGGGATATTAAGGCCTCCTTTTAATAGAGTACCAGACCAAAGCATTAACACATAGTGAATACACGAACTCCTCAAACTACGGTCATCACCGGAAGTGGTCCCGATTATTGTCACTTCGGGGTTGCCGGATCATAACACATAGTAGGTGACTATAGAGTTGCAAGATAGGATCAAGAACTCACATATATTCATGAAAACATAATAGGTTCATATCTGAAATCATGGCACTCGGGCCCTACTGACAAGCATTAAGCATAGCAAAGTCATAGCAACATCAATCTTAGAACATAGTGGATACTAGGGATCAAACCCTAACAAAACTAACTCGATCACATGATAAATCTCATCCAACCCATCACCGTCCAGCAAGCCTACGGTGGAATTACTCACGCACGGCGGTGAGCATCATGAAATTGGTGATAGAGGATGGTTGATGATGACGATTGTGATGGATTCCCCTCTCCGAAGCCCCGAATGGACTCCAGATCAGCCCTCCCGAGAGAGTTTAGGGCTTGGTGGCGGCTCCATATCGTAAAACGCGATGAATCTTTCTCCTTGATTTTTTTCTCTCCGAACACGAATATATAGAGTTGGATTGGAGGTCGGAGGAGCTCCAGGGGGCCCATGAGGTAGGGGGCGCGCCCCCACCCTCGTGGCTAGGGTGTAGCCCCCTTGGTCTTGACCTTTTGCCAGTATTTTTTATTATTTTCAAAAATAATCTCCCTGAAGTTTCAGGTCATTCCGAGAACTTTTGTTTCTGCACATAAATAACACCATGGCAATTCTGTTGAAAACAGCGTCAGTCCGGGTTAGTTCCATTCAAATCATGCAAGTTAGAGTCCAAAACGAGGGCAAAAGTGTTTAGAAAAGTAGATACGATGGAGACGTACCACTCTCTACCAGGCAAGTCGATCCAAGCAGTTCCGCCGCCGTATCTCTTGTCCAAACATGAGAAGGGACGCCTTCAATCATCAACTCCACCTGCGTGCGCATCACCCTGGAGAAAGCCGGGCTTGTCGCATCCATGGCTTCACGAACAGCTTGAAGAAGCCATTCTGGACAGAGCCAGCCGCCAGAGCCCTGTTTTGGAGGTCTGTCGTGAAGAAAACCACCAGAAAGTCCTTTGGGTGGAACTTGTACATCGGGAATCCGTGCCTGGGAATGTGCAGGTCCTCTGAGACGGGCTCAGACGCCTCCACACAAGATACCTCTGATCGTGAGCCCCCAACATAGGCCGCCACCGTTAGCCTAAGCCACTGCTCCTGTTCATCTATCTCCCGAGTCCGACTAAGGATGCAAACGCCACGAACAGCAGCTAGAGACACCTGCCAGGACCCCACAGGTGTGGTGTCAGCCGCAACTAGCAAGTGCCTCCACATCGGAGAGACTTGCTTAGTTACCGGCGTCAGCCTGTTCGTGAGTCCGGCAGGCGGCAGTGGCTGGGTTACCCGGGCCATGTTTGCCACGGCCTCACGCCAGAGTGATACGTCTCCAACGTATCTATAATTTTTTATTGTTCAATGCTATTATATTATCTGTTTTGGATGTTTTGTATGCATTAATATGCTATTTTATATTATTTTTGGGACTAACTTATTAACCGAGAGCCCAGTGTCAGTTTCTATTTTTTCCTTGTTTTTGAGTTTTACAGAAAAGGAATATCAAACGGAGTCCAAACAGAATAAACCTTTCGCGATGATTTTCCTTGGACCAGAAGACACATGTAGGACTTGGAGATGAAGTTAGAGGAGTCCCGAGGAGGCCACAAGCCTCAGGGGTGCGCCCAAGGGGGGGCCTAAGGGTTTGTGGGCCCCTCAGAGCTCCTCCAACCCTAATTATTGGCCTATACATTCCCAAATATTCCCAAACGACCAGAAGCATCCACAAAAATACTTTTCCACCACCGTAACCTTCTATACCCATGAGATCCCATCTTGGGGCCTTTTCCGGCACCCTGTCGGAGGGGGATTCGATCACGAGGGCTTATACGTCAACTCTATTGTCCTTCCGATGAAGCGTGAGTAGTTTACCATAGACCTATGGGTCCATAGCTAGTAGCTAGATGGCTTATTCTCTCTGTTTTATCCTCAATACCATGTTCTCCTCGATGTTGTTGGAGATCTATCCAATGTAATATTCTTTTGCGGTGTGTTTGTCGAGATCCGATGAATTGTGGATTTATGATTAGTTTATCTATGAATATTATTTGAATCTTCTCTAAATTCTTATATGCATGATTTGATATCTTTGTATTTCTCTTTGAATTATCGGTTTGGTTTGGCCAACTATATTGGTTCTTCTTGCATTGGGAGATGTGCTTAGTTTTGGGTTCAATCCTACGGTGATCTCACCCAGTGACAAAGTAGGGGTAGCGAGACACGTATTGCCATCAAGGGTAAACATATGGGGTTTTCATCATATTGCTTGAGTTTATCCCTCTACATCATGTCATCTTACTTAAGGCGTTACTCCATTCTTATGAACTTAATACTCTAGATGCATGCTAGATAGCAGTCTATGTGTGGAGTAATAGTAGTAGATGTAGGCATGAGTCGGTCTACTTGACGCGGATGTGATGCCTATATTCATAATCATTGCCTTGGATATCATCATAACTTTGCACTTTTCTATCAATTGCTCGACAGTAATTTGTTCACCCACCGTATTATTTTCCTTCAATAGAGAAGCCTCTAGTGAAAACTATGGCCCCGAGGTCTATCTTCCATCATATATTTTCATATCTATAAACCAAAAAACCCAAAAATATCTCGCTGCAATTTATTTGTTTATACTTTGTTTTACGTTTTAGTAATCTTTTATATCTATCTCTATCAGATCTCATCCTTGCAAGTGACCCTGAAGGCATTGACAACCCCTTTATCGCACTGGGTGCAAGTGTTCGATTGTTTGTGCAGGTGCATCGATTGGAGACTTGCGTGTATTTCCTACTAGATTGATACCTTGGTTCTCAAAATTGAGGGAAATACTTATCTCAACTTTGCTGCATCACCCTTTCATCTTTAAGGGAAAAACCAACGCAAGCTCAAGAAGTAGAGGAAGAATTTCTAGCGCCGTTGCCGGGGAGATCTACATCAAGCCTACTAAGTATAAATCATAAACTCTCGTCTCTTGCATTACATTATTTGCCATTTGCCTCTCGTTTCCTCTCCCCCACTTCTAAAATGATTTCAGAAAAACATAAAAAGATTTGCCTTTTTATTCGCCCTCCTTCCGTTCGTCTTTTCGTTCGCTTGATTTCCCGTATGGCTCAACTCAAGAGTTTTGATGTGCTAAAAGTTTCCTCTCCCCCTACTGTAGGAATGTAACACCCCGTATATGACTTTCCCAATATGTATTCCAACTCTTGCCGTTTCCGGCTTTAAGTTATTTTATTTTCTCGGGTTCGGGTCTTTGTCTCCGTGTGTTGTTATTGTTGTCATGCATCTCATATCATGTCATCATGTGCATTGCATTTGCATACGTGTTCATCTCTTGCATTCGAGCATTTTCCCCGTTGTCCGTTTTGCATTCCGGCGCTTCGTTCTCCTCCGGTGGTCATTTCTACCTTTCTTTCATGTGTGGGGATTAAACATTTCCGGATTGAACCGAGACTTGCCAAGCGGCCTTGGTTTACTACCAGTAGACCGCCTGTCAAGTTTCGTATCATTCGGACTTCGTTTGATACTCCAACGGTTAACCGAGGGACCGAAAAGGCCTCGTGTGTGTTGCAGCCCAACACCCCTCCAAGTTGGCCCAAAACCCACCAAAACCTTCTCCATCATCTAGAGCGTTCGATCACGATCGCGTGGCGGCAAACCGCACCTCATTTGGACTCTCCTAGCTCCCTCTATGCCTATATAAAGACCCCCTCCTCTAAATTCGCGGATCCCCTCTCAAAAACCCTAGATCTATCTCCACCCGCCGCCGCCGGACAAAACTCGCAGACCGGACATGTCCGTCCTCCCCGCGCCGCCGCCACATGTCGGCTCCTGAGTGGCCGAGCCACCGCGCCCACTTCGTCGCACCGCCACCCGCGCGCGCGGCCCGTCCGGCCCGCTCGGGGCCCCCGCGCGGCCCGTTCCCCGCCGCCTGCGTGCCTCTTCGCCGGCGCCCGCCTTGCTTCGCGCCACCACGCCAGGACGCCGCCCTCACCGCTTCTCCGGCAGCCGACCGCCGGCATCGCCAACCGCCGCCCAGCGCGCTGGAGCCCGCTGCCGCTCCGCCTCGTCGCCGCACCCGGCGCCGGCCACCGCCACTGCACCGGCGACGAGCTCCGCCGCCGTCCGTGCCCGCCACCGCATGGGATCCGGCCACCCCGTCCTCCTCTGGCCGCAGTCTGCTTCCCCGTCGACTCCGGTGAACATCGAAGGACGTGCCAGATCTGAGATCTAAATCTCGAGGGTTGACTTTTTGCCCGAAACCCTAGTTCATATGCTCCTGTTCATCGCATCGTAACTTTGCATCCGTAACTCTGTTTTGCGCATATAGCATATCAAAATGTTTGTCTGAGAGAGTACATCATTTTATTCCATTGCATAATTTTCATTTGAGTTCATCTTGATGCCCGAAACGCTGTTAGAAGAGGGATACTTGAGATAATTGTCAGATCTGCTGCTCCATTTACATATTTGTCAGTTTTGCCATGATTATTGTGTGCATGATATGCCCATGAGTTCTACATGTGTTTTGTTAAGGGTTTTGCCATCTTTCCAGAGGTGCAACCCATGTATTTTTGTGATGTGTGTGGTGACTAGCATAAGCTTGCAAAGTGAGGCACTTGGTTATGCTGATTTCAGGGACTTAGCTTTTCCACTAAGTCCTTGAGCTGTTTATCTCATGTTGCCATATGTTCATGTTGTTTCCTAGTGATCCGTGCCTCTTTTGAGGATGATCAGTAAGGATGTTTTGTTAATCTTGTAGTGCACTATCCATACATATCTTTGTTTGCAATTATGGAGCACACTAGCTTGAGTCAATCGAGCTCTACTTTTGCTATTTCGTGAATCTGGGCAGATTGTCTACTTGTTAGCAATTTTGCCGATGATGTTGTAGTTGATCCGTGCATGCTATGTTATTGTTCTTGCCATGTCTAGCTTGCATTTTGTGTATTCTTGATGTATGTATGCTTAGTTTGTCATGACTTGCTCTGTAGTGAGTGCATCGAGCTCGTAAACATGCCTACTTGATATCTGTTTCAGCATGCTCCAGTTTTCACTAAGTCTGAGAACTTATTATGTTTTTGCCATGTTCACATGCTTGCAATTGTATTTTCTGATCCCTTTTGGCTCAAGGTCACTAAGGGACTTTTGTTAAGATTTTTGAGTAGCTCCATGTCATGCTTTACTTTGCCATGTTCAGGTCCTATATCATATTGTTTTCATCCTCCAAAGAGTGCTATCTGATCTGAAATTCCAGACAAGTGTTAATTTCACTAAGTCTGAGATCTGTTTACCATATGCATTTTTGCCATGCTTGTTTGAACCTGTTAATGGATGAATTGGCCGTAGCTCATTGCTAGACTTTTGTTAAGCATCATGAATGAATCCCTGCCATGTATTTTGTTGTCATGTTTGGGTGTTGTAGCTTGTTCATCTCATTGCATTTAGATGGCTACTTGCTGTAAATCGCAGACCGGTGTCATATTTGAATCGCTTGCCATTTCCAAACCGTAACTCCGATACCGGCGTTCTTTATATAGTTTTCAAGCAATTTCATCTCATCTTTCCAGTGGAATGCTTGGATTTCCAAGTTGAGGCCAGGTTCATGCATCCCTTGTCAAATCTTGCATATGCATCCCGCATCGCATCCCGTATAGCATACTATCATTGCATCATATTGTTTGAGCTTTGCACGTGGTTGATTGTGTTCCGTTTGCTTGTTTGTCTTGTTTGGGTAGAGCCGGGAGACGAGTTCGCTAACGAGGAGACCGTTGAGTTTGCTTTCGAGGATCCAGTCAACTCTGACAACTTTGCAGGTAAGATGATCATACCCTCGAAATCACTACTATCTTTGCTTTGCTACATGCTCGCTCTTTTGCTATGCCAATGCTACAATGCCTACCACTTGCTTTCAAGCCTCCCAAATTGCCATGTCAAACCTCTAACCCACCATGTCCTAGCAAACCGTTGATTGGCTATGTTACCGCTTTGCTCAGCCCCTCTTATAGCGTTGTTAGTTGCAGGTGAAGATTGGAGGCCGTTCCTTGTTGGAACATTATTTACTTGTTGGAATATCATTATATTGCCATGTTATCTTAATGCATCTATACACTTGGTAAAGGGTGGAAGGCTCGGCCTCTCGCCTAGTGTTTTGTTCCACTCTTGCCACCCTAGTTTCCGTCATATCAGTGTTATGTTCCCGGATTTTGCGTTCCTTACGCGGTTGGGTTATAATGGGAACCCCTTCATAGTTTGCCTTGATTAAAGCTTTTCCAGCAATGCCCAACCTTGGTTTTACCATTTGCCACCTAGCCTCTTTTTCCCTTGGGTTTCCGGAGCCCGAGGGTCATCTTATTTTAAACCCCCCGGGCCAATGCTCCTCTGAGTGTTGGTCCACCTGTCAGCTGCCGGTGGCCACCAGGGGCAACTCTGGGCTGGCCTACCCGTACCTAAGACAATCTGAGTGTGCCCTGAGAACGAGATATGTGCAGGTCCTATCGGGATTTGTCGGCACATTCGGGCGGTGTTGCTGGTCTTGTTTTAACCTGTTGAAGTGTCTTGAAGAACCGAGGTACCGACTCTGATCAGAATGTCTCGGGAGGAGGTCTATTCCTTCGTTGACCGTGAGAGCTTGTCATGGGCTAAGTTGGGACTCCCCTGCAGGGATTTGAACTTTCAAAAGCCGTGCCCGCGGTTATGAGCAGATGGGATTTTGTTAATGTCCGGTTGTAGATAACTTAAACCTTAACTTAACTAAAATGGATCAACAGTGTGAGTTACCGTGATGGTCTCTTCTGGGCGGAGTCCGGGAAGTGAACACGGTGTTGGAGTAATGCTTGATCAGGTTGTTCTCTAGTTTCTCGCTCACGCTTTGCCTCCTCTTCTCGCTCTCTTTTGCGAACAGGATAGCCACCATATATGCTAGTCGCTTGCTGCAGCTCCACATATTTTACCTTGCCTTACCTATAAGCTTAAATAGTCTTGATCGCGAGGGTGCGAGATTGCTGAGTCCATGTGGCTCACAGATTACTATTACACCAGATGCAGGGCCTGATGATTCCGCTCCAGGTGACGCGCTTGAGCTCAAGTGGGAGTTCAACAAGGACTCTCAACGATACTATGTGTCTTTCCCTGATGATCAGTAGTGGTGCCCAGTTGGGGGTGATCGGGACCGTGTCGCATGTTGGGTTGTCTTTTATTTTGGCGCCGTAGTCGGGCCATGAGTGTTTGAATGATGTAATGTTATTTATGTACTTTGATTGACGTGGAGAGTGTAAGCCAACTATGTTATCTCCCCTTTATTATCTATATTACGTGGGATGTTGTGAAGATTGCCTAACTTGCGACTTATGCCTTCAATGCGATTATGTCTCTAAGTCGTGCCTCGACACGTGGGAGCTGTAGTCGCATCGAGGGTGTTACAAGGAAGTTCGAAGAGATTGGAAATAATGCTAAAAGTTTCATGTCCCTACAATTTGAGCATAATAGTTTCTTTAGAAACGAACTTAAGGAGCAAAAAACTATGATGGAGTATATTAATAAAGAGCTCGATGATGTTTCTAAGGAATTTTATGGTCTAAAATCTCAATTTTCTAATCTTGAAAATTTAGTAGGCCAAATTTCTGATAAACTAATTACTTTGGTAAATAAGATGGCCGCTAAACTGGAGTCATGTGAAAATAATGATGAAGATCTTAAAGTGATTGATGTGACTCCTATTGAATATTTGTTTCTAATATAGATCTTGATAAATATGGGACTGGAGATGAGTCAACTTTAGCTAAAAGGCATCCCAATGATTCAGAGTTTATAGATTTTAATGCAAAAATTGATAAAAGTGAGATTGAAGAGGTCAAAACTTAAAGTAGAGATGAAGCACTCTTTTGGATTTCAAGGATTTTAATTATGACAATTGTTCTTTGATAGATTATATTTCCTTGTTGCAATCCATGTTGAATTCTCCTCATGCTTATAATCAAAATAAAGCTTTCACTAAACAGATCGTTGATGCTATGATGAAATCTTTTGAAGAAAAACTTGAGTTGGAAGTTTCTATCCCTATTATGATGAGCAGGAGCCTACAATTAAGATTAGAATTAAGGATTATGAGTGCCATGCCTTGTGTGACTTGGTTGCTAGTGTTTCCACAATTCCGAAAACTTTATGTGATGTGCTAGTTTTCCGTGAATTTGATGATTGTTCTTTAAATTTGCATCTTGTGGATTCCACTATTAAAAAACCTATGGGAAGGATTAATGATGTTCTTATTGTTGCAAATAGGAATTATGTGCCCGTAGATTTTATTTTGCTTGATATAGATTGCAACCCTACATGTCCTATTATTCTTGGTAGACCTTTTCTTAGAACGATTGGTGCAATTATTGATATGAAAAAAGGAAACATTAGATTTCAATGTCCTTTAAGGAAGGGCCTGGAACACTTTCCAAGAAAGAAAATTAAGTTGCCATATGAATCTATTATGAGATCTACTTATGGATTGCATACCAAAGATGACAATACCTAGATCTATGTTTTATGCCTAGCTAGGGGCGTTAAACAATAATGCTTGTTGGGAGGCAACCCAATTTTATTTTTATTCTTTTAATTTTTGGTTTTGTTTTTCAACAAATACACATTATTACCTCTGTAGTAATTGTGTTTTGGTGTTTTAATTAATTTTTGAGCCAAGTAAGACCTTTGGGATGGCTTAGAGCGATAGTTGATTTGATCTTGCTAAAAACAGAAACTTTTGTTCCAGTAAACAATTTTAAAAAATCACAAAAGAGTGCTTTTGATCTGAGTTTTTTAAAAAATATTGATATACAATTTTCTTAGGTTGTACTAAATTTTTAGAATTTTTGGAGTTACATAAGTGTTCGAAGTTTTTAGATTTCTACAGACCGTTCTGTTTTGATAGATTATGTTTTCTATGTGTTGTTTGCTTATTTTGATGAATCTATGGGTAGTATCAGGGGGTACGAACCATGGAAAAGTTGAAATACAGTAGATATTACACCAATATAAATAAAGAATGAGTTCACAACAGTACCAAAAAGTGGTGATTTGTTTTCTTATACTAACGGATCTCATGTGTTTTCTGTTGAGTTTTGTGTTGTGAAGTTTTCAAGTTTTGGGTAAAGATTTAATGGATTATGGAATAAGGAGTGCAAAGAGCCTAAGCTTGGGTATGCCCAAGGCACCCCAAGGTAATATTCAAGGACAACCAAGCATCTAAGTGTCGTGGGATTTCCGCGGCCACCTATGGGATCAGGTGTCCCCTTGTTGGTTCGACAGGGGGACGACGCGTTGCACAAAGAGCAGACCAGTGTACAGCCGCATGACAGAGAGCACACAATAGATTTACCCAGGTTCGGGGCGCCGCGAGGCATAAGACCCTACTCCTGCTTTAGTGGATTGATGGAAGAATGGGTGTGGAGGTGCGTAGTACACATGCCCGGCAAGGTTTGCCTGAGGCGAGTACGTGTATGTGGTGGCTTGGGATTGTCAACTTTTCAACCTTCTAACCCCTCCTACGAGTGCCATGGGCCTCCTTTTATAGATTAAGGGGTCACCATAGTGGCAAAGTGGTCATTATCCACTAATATGATAGCAAACAATGCTATCATACCTAACTCTACGGGTTGACAGGGTGCATTAAATGCACTGATTAGTGTCACATCACTAGGTGCTCGGCAAGGCCTGCCGGGCTATCTTGCCAGCTCCGCATATGCTCTCTTGACACATTGCAGGATGGGTGTCATCTATAGGCTTCTCTGTAGGAAATGGCTGCCATGTGGCGAATGGCTACCACTTAATCATCTTGCGGCTCGACACCACACTGATTGATGATGTGAGTCGTGTTTGAGTGGTTGGTGGGGCGGTTCTGCCCCTGCAGACCCCGGCAGGCCCTGCGGGGGAGCCTCGGTTGCTTGCTTTTGGTGGTGGCCTCGCCCCTTGCCGGGCTCGTCTGCCCGATAAGGGAGCCCCTTCTCTTGCCGATACCTTGCTTCTTAGGCTCAACTTTGGTCCATCTGAGCTACATGTTGGCTCTCCAAATCTCTTGGTTCTCCTATCTCTATTCTGTCCTTGGCTTGTCTATGCATGAGTCAGGGGAAAATGTCTGCCCCCATATAATTTTCCCAGCATAAGCCCCCGGGCCTAAGCCATACGTGTCGCGTGGCACGTTGGGTCAGGCCCCAAACAGTGCGCGAACACATAGCGGGAGACGGTTGTGATGGTTTGCCATGATGACTAGTCAATCGAATGTTCACCTTGCGCAATTACTGTGTGTCGTGGGGTGGTTGCAGTTACGGTGAACTGTAACTTTCTAAAGCGTCGCGCCTCTGTCCCCACTTTCCCTCCTCTTCAGAGTAGGAAAAACTGGAGCGGCACGATTCATCCGTCTCTCGCCCCGCTCCTCCACCTTCTTCCTCTGCAAGCCAAATGGTAGTTCCCCATCTCACTTCTCCTTCCGCTGCCATCCCCCCAACGAATCCTTCTCACGTTGATGCAGCAATGGGGAAGAGGCCCGTGGATAAAAAGAAGTTGACGACCGCGGCGAAGGAGCCCGCCGCCGAGGGGAGCAAACGGTCGGCGGAGTTGAACAAGAAGCGGAGCATGGACGTTGTCTTCGTTCCGTCCACCTTGAGCGGCCCCATCCTTTAGGCGAAGTACGGATACTTGTGGGGGTGGCCCGTCAAGGAAGGGCACGGAGTGCCCGTGGTCTTCGAAGCGGGCGAGGTGAATCCCCCCGATTCTTATCGGTTCTTCGCCACTTATTTCATCTGTGGTCTTTGGCCCCCTTTTCTGAGTTCTTTGAGGCAATCATGAACATCTATGGATTTCACCTCCTTGACTTCACACTGAATGCAATGGCGACCATGGCCATCTTCGCGCATTTGTACGAGAATTTCGTTGGGGTGAAGCCCAATGTAGATTTATTCCGGCATTACTTCGTCCTGCGGGTGGAGATCAAAGTTGACTGTTCTGGGATCATCAGTTGGATTCCTCGGTCGAAGAAGGATTACCTCCCTGGGTACCAACGCGAGAGATGGAATGAATGGAGAGGGGACTGGTGCTAAAGTCAGGACAAAGAAGCCCCCGAGTTTTGTGAAGCACGACAAGAGTGTGTCGAGCACGGGAAGGATTGGAGCGCCAAGGGCCTTTCTGAAGACAGGTTACGCCCGGCAATTAATAGGATCATCCGTCTGGCGGCTCTCGGGTTAACCATCGAGCACGTGGGGGCAGATTTCCTCCTCCACGGCATCTCACCATTGCAGGAGAGAGACAGGCCTGCATGGCTATACGGAGATGACGTGGATAGGATGAGACTGTTGTCGGGGTTGGCCAATAACTTGTCGGTTTATGGCCACGCTTGGTTGTGCGACCAGCTATTTGGTCGCTTCGAGATGTTCAAGCTCCCGGCAACCGTCATCCCTCTGAACATCAACTCTGCCTGTGACCAGATACTAAAGTGGATGCCGGAATGCAACGCTGAGGGAGTGTCGGGCACTTGGCAAATCCCTTCCCTTGATGAAGAGCTCTAGTGGTCGAGCACCTTGGTGGAGAAGGCCACCATGGATGAAGGGGAGATGTATAAACACATCTCTGCTGCAGAGGTAGCGTACATCCTTAAGAGGGTCCCAAAGGACAAAGATGCCCACCACGCAGAGATGGAGAAGGCCGCAAAGGCCAGAAAAGGCAAAGGGAAGGCTGGGAACGGAGCTCTTCCCAGGGCGGCAGCGAGACACAAGCTACGGAGGATGCTGCCGGGGGAGAGCTTGCCGGGGATAACTTTGTCAGGCTAGACGCTCTAGCCACGGCAGCAACAGAGCTCTAGGAAGGAGAGGGGGGTCAGCGGGAGAAGGGCACGGAAGTGGCCCCTGAAGAGGAATGGCTTGCGGCAGGGCTGCAAGCCCCCGCATCGGATTCAGGCCAATGCACCCGCGGGCGCCCCGCCGACCGAGGAGCGGCGTCCTCCAACCTGGCTCCTCCCACCAAGAAGGTGAAGAAGATCTCCACCAAGTATTCCAAGGCCGAGGTGGCGTGTCGCCAATCCCCTCGCCTTGCTCAAGCTAAGGCACCTTCTGCCAAACGGTCGGTGGTCATGGAGGCGGAGTCCAGCGTTCTGGCTCAAGCTCCTCACAAAGCTCATCTCCCCCGGAGCCCTTGGTGCCATGGTAGGTGCCGAAGCTACCGGGAAGCTCCACCGTTCCATCTTTGAAGAGAAGGCGAGAGTTTCCTCCTCCCACGGAGTTCAATTTGAACTCCATGCTCATTGCGGAAGAGTAAGGAGGATTTCTCTTTGCGATAAACATCTTCCTAGGCGGACTTGAATGCTTTTGGTGACTGACCTCTTGTTCTTGTTGTCGTCAGCTGGGAAATAGAAGAGGAGACGGAGACCCTCATCCATCAATCCCGAAGGAAGCTCCGGCGTATCGGGTCGCTGGAGGGCATCGAGGGCTCGGCTTTGGCGGGGAAGGATGCAGAAGTCCCCGTGTCGAGCCCCCAGCCCAGCCGCCAGCATGGGAGCGAAGGCTTGACCCCGCCCGTCGGGAGTGATGGAGACAGTCTTTCCGCCCCTTCACACGGAGGAGGGGGTGAGGTAACGCAGGACGAGCCCCCTCCGGAGGAGCGCGCGTCCCTTGCCGCTCAAGCCAAAGATGTCATCGTGGAATCCTCTGTGGCAGAGATAGCATAGAAGGCTGCTAGGTCTTCCCTGGCAGAGGGCAAGGTTCGTGACACGACAACGACTGTTGTCGGGGAAACAGAGACCCCTTCCTGTCAGACTTCTCCGGGTATCTAGCTTAACCCTTCTTCCCTTTCTTATTTGCATCGAGACTTCCATTCCTTCATTTGTTCACTGGCCTTTTTGCATCTGCAGCCCCCCAAGCCGAAGAACCAGACTTGTTGGAGGTGGTGGCGGACATAGGGAGGTCTACCGCAGATGAAGCCATGAAGGTCGCGGCTACTGAGGGGCAGGATCTGGCTGCCGGGGGAGCACAAGGTTCCTTGGCGGTGGTGGAGCATCCCCTGGACAGCACCTTAGCGGAGGAGGTGGTCATCGAGGCAAAGATTCCTCCTCAAACTATGGGTACACTTCCTTCTGCTGCTAATGCCCCGTCGTTTTCTTCCAACACACTGGTCGTGGGGCCATTGCTGCCTGACATCGGAGCCCCCGGCCCGTCCTTGACAGATGCAGAACTTGATGTAGAGCTTTAGTGCCTTCTGGCCCCGTTACATCTGGGAGGCGTGGAAGCCAATGACTCAGCTGCCATCACCGCGGATTTGTCCTTCATGGAGTCCATGGCGGCTGGTGTGAAGGAGATGCAGGCCCAGCACCGGAAGAAGTGGCAGGAGCTCAAGGAACGGTGTGAATCTGCCGGCATAGTGTACCAGAGGCTGAAGGACAACTTCCGAGAGCTATGTGAATGGCATGGCAAGGAGTTGAATGCACTCATGAGGTAGCAAGAGACCCTTCAGACAACGAAGGAGGATATCATGGCTCGGGAGGGGCGCCTGGCAGACCACAAAGCATCTTTGGATGCTAGGGAGCAAGAGATCTCCCTTCGAGAGGAAAATCTTAAAGTTGCCCTGTGTGCCAAGGATGAAAGCTTGGAGACCTTGGTGCAGCAACGCACCAAGGTATTGAAGGACGAGCATGGGGCTGCTCTAGATACCCTCGCTACTGATCATGCCGCCCAACTGAAGAAGCTTGTAGAAAATCTGGATGCCTCATCTTCCGCCAAGATCGAGCTTGATCGGCAGGTGGCCAAACTGAATGAAGACCTTGCCGGGAGTGCCAAGGAGGTCGAGGCACTCAAAGAAGAGGTAAGGCCAGCAGAGCTTCACTTGGCTAATGTACAGTCGCACCTCTCCTCCAAGACCCAATACCTCGAGGCCGCCAACAGCAATATCTCCGACATGAAGGCAAGGATCGGCTCGCTGGAGCAGGCAATGGAGTCCCTTGAATCCCGGCAGTAGCTGCAGTCCAAGGATTTGGAGACCGCCAAGCGCCTTCGGCAAGATGCAGAGGACAGGTTGACGAACCGGGTCAATATGAACAACCTCTGGATCAAGAGCCTGGTTGACGTCGCAGAGCGTCTTGGTGCCCAAGCTGCGGCAATGGGCATCAACGGCCCAGTCTACTCAGCCAGCGTGTAGGAGGTCCTGAGTGTCAAGCTGGGGATCTTCTTCGATGAACTGGTTGACAAGTTGAAGGTGCATGAGGAGGGGAGGGCCGAGCGCTTCACGACCGAGTCGTGCAGGCTCGCTCACGACGCCCTCTTCATGGTCCTGAGCAACATCACCTGCCGCCACACAGAGCTCGACCTTGGTGATGGCTTCAAGAAGCCGCCAGCGGGTGCTGACGTTGCCGCGACACAAGGGGAGCCAAAGAATATTCTTGAGTATTAGCAGCTTAGTTTTCAATTGAACCACACCTGAAAGACTTGATATATGTAGCAAAGTATTTAGTAGCAAAGTAGTATGAAGTAACGGTGACGGTGGCAAAAGTAATAGTAGCAATTTTGTAGCAATCGTAAGAGTGGAAACAGAGAAGTAACTAAGCAAAGATCAATATGTGAAAAGCTCATAGGCAATGGACCCATGATGGATAATTATGTCGGATGGCATTTGAGGGAGTCCTGGATTAGCCGGACTATATCCTTTGGCCGGACTGTTGGACTATGAAGATACAAGATTGAAGACTTCGTCTCGTGTCCGGATGGGACTCTACTTGGCGTGGAAGGCAAGCTAGGCAATACGGATATGGATATCTCCTCCTTTGTAACCGACCTTGTGTAACCCTAACCCTCTCCGGTGTCTATATAAACCGGAGGGTTTTAGTCCGTAGGACACAACAACTACAACATACAATCATACCATAGGCTAGCTTCTAGGGTTTAGCCTCTCTGATCTCGTGATAGATCTACTCTGGTACTACCCATATCATCAATATTAATCAAGCAAGACGTAGGGTTTTACCTCCATCAAGAGGGCCCGAACCTGGGTAAAACATCGTGTCCCCTGCCTCCTGTTACCATCCACCTTAGACGCACAGTTCGGGACCCCCTACCCGAGATCCGCCGGTTTTGACACCGACATTGGTACTTTCATTGAGAGTTCCTCTGTGTCATCGCCGTTATGCTTGATGGCTCCTACTATCATCGATAGCGATGCAGTCCAGGGTGAGACTTTTCTCCCCGGACAGATCTTCGTATTCGGTGGCTTCGCACTGCGGGCCAATTCGCTTGGCCATCTGGAGCAGATTGAAAGTTACGCCCCTAGCCACCAGGTCAGGTTTGGAAGCTTAAACTACACGGCCGATATCCGTGGAGACTTGATCTTCGACGGATTCGAGCCTCTGCCTTGTGCGTCACGCGGTCACGATGAGTATGATTTAGCTCTTCCATCAGACAGTGTTCAAGAGATCGCACAGGCAGCCGCTCCGACCATTAATTTGGAGCCAGTTGCGCCGTCCATGGACGGATGGATGGACCCCGCCCCGGAGGCCTTACCCTCAGCGGCGATCGAGCCAAACATCGACCTTACCTTGCACGAGAGCCGTGTTGATAAACTTCCGGATCCCTCTCCGGCCACGGACTCCGAACCGCCCGTGCCCGCTCCAATCGAATCTGATTGGGCGCCGATCATGGAGTTCACCTCCGCGGATATTTTTCAGCACTCGCCCTTTGGCGACATACTGAACTCATTAAGGTCTCTCTCCTTGTCAGGAGGATCCTGGCCGAACTATGTCCGGCAGGATTGGGATGCGGACGACGAAGAAATTCGCGGCCCACCCATCACCCACTTAGTAGCCACTGTCGATGACTTAACCGACATGCTCGACTTCGACTCCGAGGCATCAACGGTATGGACGACAATGCGGGAGATGTAGAGGAACCACTGCCCACAGGGCACTAGACAGCGACCTCATCATACGATATATACATGGTGGATACACCCAAAGAAGGAAATGGCGACGAGATAGCGGAGGATGACCCCTCCAAGAAGCAACCCAAGCGCCGACGTCTGCGGCGCCGCTCTAAGTCCCGCCAAAGCAAAAGTGGTGATACCGGCACAGGAGATAATAACACTCCGGATAGTGCCGAAGATAACAACAATCCCGTCCAGCAAGATTTAGAGCAGGAGGATGGAGGAGCAAGCCCCCCTGAGAGAGCGGCAGATGGAGAGGAGAAGGATGATAATTACATGCCCCCCTCCAAAGACGAGGCAAAGCCTCGGCGACGACGAATTCGCCATGCCAGAGGATCCCGTCGAACAAGAGCGCTTCAAACGCCGCTTATAGCCATGGCAAATAGCCTTAAGAAAAAGCAGCACCAGCTTCAAGCTGATCAAGATCTGCTTGCTGACAAATGGACTTAAGTCCTCGCGGCCGAGGAATATAAACTCGAGCGCCCCTCCAAGAGTTACCCAAAATGCAGATTGCTACCCCGACTGGAGGAAGAAGCGTATGACGCGGCTGATCGGCCACCTCGTGGCTGTGATAGAGAGGCATTCCAGCCAAAAACTCAGCCCGCACCCCGACGCCATTCAAATAAAAAGGCATGGGGAGATACGCCAGACCTGCAAGACATATTGGAGGACAAAGCAAAGAATGCAAGATCAATCTATGGATCACGAGGGCGCGCCACTATGCGAGACAATAAACGTCACGCCGGATACAGCAGAAGTAAATCCGATCGGGCCAAACACAGTGGGCAAGACCCATTCGAGCTGCATCGCGATATAGCCCAGTACAGAGGCGCCGCACACCCCTTATGCTTCACAGACGAAGTAATGGATCATCAAATCCCAGAAGGTTTCAAACCTGTAAATATTGAATCATACGACGACACAACAGATCCCGCGGTATGGATCGAGGATTTCCTCCTCCACATCCACATGGCCCGCGGTGATGACTTACACGCCATCAAATACCTCCCACTAAAGCTCAAGGGACCAGCGTGGCATTGGCTTAACAGCTTGCCAACAGAGTCCATTAGCTGTTGGGAATATCTGGAAGCCGCATTCCTCGACAACTTTCAGGGCACTTATGTGCGGCCACTAGATGCCGATGACTTGAGCCACATAATTCAGCAGCCAGAAGAATCGGCCAGGCAATTCTGGACTCGGTTCCTAATAAAGAAAAATCAAATTGTTGACTGTTTGGATGCAGAGGCCCTAGCGGCTTTCAAACACAACATCCGCGATGAATGGCTAGCCTGGCACCTTGGTCAGGAAAAGCCGAAATCTATGGCAGCCCTCACGACACTCATGACCCGCTTTTGTGCGGGAGAAGACAGCTGGCTGGCTCGCAGTAATAACATATCAAAGAACCATGGTACTTCGGATACCAAGGACGGCAATAGCAGGTCATGTTGCAACAAACATAAGCGCCGCATTAACAGCGATAATAACGAGGATACGGCAGTCAATGCCGGATTCAAAGGCTCTAAACCCGGTCAGCGGAAAAAGCCATTCAAACAAAGTACATCGGGTCCGTCTAGCTCGTGTCAAATACACGGCACCCCAGAAAAGCCAGCCAATCACACCAACAGGGATTGTTGGGTGTTCAAGCAGGCCTGCAAGTTAATTGCCAAAAACAAGGACAAGGGGCCACATAGCGATGACGAGGAGGAGCCCCGGCAGCCACACACCGGAGGACAGAAGAGGTTTCCCCCACAAGTGCGGACGGTGAACATGATATACGCAACCCACATCCCCAAGAGGGAGCGGCAGCGTGCGCTCAGGGACGTATATGCATTGGAGCCAGTCGCCCCAAAGTTCAACCCATGGTCCTCCTATCCGATCACTTTTGATCGCAGGGACCATCGCACTAGTATCTGTCATGGTGGATTCGCCGCACTGGTTCTAGACCCAATCATTGACGGATTTCACCTCACTCGAATCCTTATGGACGGTGGCAGCAGCCTGAACCTCCTTTATCAGGACACAGTGCGCAAAATGGTTATAGACCCCTCAAGGATCAAACTTACAAAAATGTCCTTCAAAGGCGTCATTCCAGGCGTAGAGGCCCATTGCACAGGCTCAATTACACTGGAAGTGGTCTTCGGATCCCCGGATAACTTCCGAAGCAAAGAGTTAATCTTCGATATAGTACCGTTCCGTAGTGGTTATCATGCACTGCTTGGGCGAACCGCATTTGCGAGATTCAATGCGGTACCGCATTATGGATACCTCAAGCTCAAGATGCCAGGACCTTGCGGGGTTATTACAGTCAATGGAAACACAGAGCGCTCTCTCCGAACAGAGGAGCACACTGCAGCCCTCGCAGCAGAAGCGCAAAACAGCCTCTCAAGGCAATCCACCAGTTCGGCGTTTCAAGCCCCGGACACCTTCAAGCGCGCTCTGAGCTCGCGTAGCAATGCGGCCCCCACCCCAGTCCCAGCCAAACGGCAAAACTCGTGCCACGCGTACATAATTACGCATTAAAAATACCATGGGCACAGGTGGGGAGGGGGCACAACTGCGGCACGCCCCAAGACGCGGCTTAAACTGCACTAGGGGCTTCCCGTTTGTTATTTTTCTCTTTTTCAGGACCTTAATCTCTGGAAACCCTGTCCGGCAGCACTATTGCCGAACACATGATGCAGCAACCAAGGAGGCAGAAAGCTACATCACACCACGGAATTCCCAGGTGGATTACAATAACGAGCGAAATATTTGATTTAATACTATTCCTCAGCTTGCCCTTGGAAGGGACATAGTCCCACTCTTTGCTTATCGCACTACCTGTATCATTCTGCTTTAACGCACCTTTTTGAATAAACAATGCATAACATCACGACTATTATTGCATTCTTGTTATATATATATATATATATGTGTGTGTGTGTGTTCATTAAAGACGCCTTGCAACCGTACACTTTGGTACGGCCAATACACCAGGGGCTTATGTACCCCACAATATGGTGTGAAAAGTCCAAACACTTTCACAAGTGCGGCACCCCGAACTTATAGCATTATATGCATTAGCTCTGAATCATGTCTTTGGTAAAATGTTGGGTTTGCCCAGGTCCTATGTTTTGGTACCTTACGTTCCGTTCTATCGACTAAGGTAGCGCTAGGAGAACTACTGCGATTGTGCCCCGGTTCTGCGGGGCTTAGCACCTCAGTAGAGAAAGCTAAAACTGACTTATATTAGACTCCTGCGATATTATTTGATCCTCTGTTCGGCTTTTCTTTGTGAACACCGAACAAAGTATCAGGGGCTACTGTCTATGCGGTAATATTTTTCCTATATTTTAAAACACTTACCTCAAAGCCTGTTAGAAGGCTGGCACATGCTTCATTCAATCCGTTCATGGCAGACTGAACCTTCTGGACCACTGCACTCATAATAGTACGGTGCTCCTCGTCGAGGGAAGCGTTGCGAAGTGCTTCCAACAGATTGTCCGGCGCCTCTGGACGGACAGAGGTCACCGGCACAGGCGTCTTGCCCCTCTTAGAAGGAGGCCGCCTGCCCGAGCCCGGAACCACTGGAGGTTCCGGCGCGGTGTTCGGCTGAGGGCCGAACTTAGAGCTCTCAGGGGCCTTGTCCCCTCGGCTCCCGGAGTCTGCAAGGCCGCCTTGAGGCGCCTCCGGTATTGTCTCCCCTCAACCCGGTGCCTCATGAGACAGCACCTCGGCATTGTCAGCAGGATAGGGGGAGGTGGCGGTCGGGACTGGATCGCTATCCATGCCCGACGAGCCCAGGGAGCCGTTCGATGATACATCGATACGGGCTCGGGGCGGCCTGCATAATCATATTTCGGTGTTAGGTGAAGTAGTGCGGCTATGGAATACTATGACTTACTCTAGTATCCGAATACTTACGACTACCCCAGGGGCTTGGCCCTGGGCAGCCACTCGTCTTCGCTATCGGCGGCGGTGGTAGAGTAGTCCGAAAGGAGAGTTCTCCCCTTCTTGGATCCTTCGGCCTCCCTAGTTGGGGTGGCCTTCCTTTTCTTGTCTCCACCGTCTGGAGGGGGAGCATCCTCTTCAACCTCCTCGTCTTCGGGTGAGGATTGCACCGTAGAGTCCTTGGATGGTGAGTCCAACGACGCCTGGCGTCGGGAACTCTTTCGGGTTCCCTTGGCCTTCTTGGTCTTCTCCGGCACTGTATAAGGAGCCGAAGTCAGCATCTTCGCCAAAAGAGCGTCTGCTGGGCCTTCGGGCAAAGGAGCCGGACAGTCGATCTGTCCGGCCATCTCCTGCCAGTCCTCTCAAAGGTACGGGAGTTTAGATACTGCATGGAGTCAATCTATAAAAAAATAAGTATCATGTGAAAGGTAAAGCAGCTTACCGCACTGGCTTGGCGCTTCGCGCTGAATCCACGATCCTCAGTAATGGGAGGGGGGACCTCGGCGCTTTTGAACAGCACCCTCCAGGCATCTTCGTGAGTTGTGTCGAAGAGCCTATTCAGAGTTCGGTGCCGCGCCGGGTCTAACTCCCACAAGTTGAAGTCTCGTTGTTGGCACGGGAGGATCTAGCGGTGGAGCATGACCTGGACTACGTTGACGAGTTTGAGCTTCTTGTTCACCATGTTTTGAATACATGTTTGGAGTCCGGTCAGCTCTCCCGAACTACCCCAGGATAGGCCCTTCTCTCTCCAGGAGGTGAGCCGCGTGGGGATGCCAGATCGGAACTCGGGGGCCGCTGCCCATGCAGGGTCACGCGGCTCGGTGATGTAGAACCACCCCGATTGCCACCCCTTTATGGTTTCCCCAAAGGAGCCCTCGAGCCATGTAACGTTGGGCATCTTGCCCAGCATGGCGCCTCCGCACTCCGCCTGGCGGCTGCCCACAACCTTTGGCTTGACATTGACGGTCTTCAGCCATAAGCCGAAGTGGGGCTTGATGCGGAGGAAGGCCTCGCACACGACGATAAACGCCGAGATGTTGAGGATGAAGTTCAGGGCCAGATCGTGGAAATCCAGGCCGTAGTAGAACATGAGCCCTGGACAAATGGGTGGAGAGGGAATCCCAGTCCGCGGAGGAAATGGGTAAGGAACACTACCCTCTCATGGGGCCCGGGGGTGGGGATGAGCTGCCCCTAATCTAGGAGCCGGTGCGCGATGTCGTCGGGCAGGTATCTGGCTCTCCTCAGCTTCTTGATGTCTCCCTCCGTGACGGAGCAGACCATCCACCTGCCTCCCGCTCCGGACATGGTTGGGGAAGGTTGAGGTGCAAAGTGCGGACTTGGGCGCTGGAGCTCGAGTGTGCGAAAACGGATGAGCAAAGGAGGAAGAAGGCATGGATGAAAAGGTGAATCTTTATCCGTTTATATGGGCGGACGAAACTAAGCGTCCCCACTAGCCTGGTAAAACTCGCTTATCCCCCAAGCGCCGTAATCGATGGCGCGGCTGGGTTACCCATGCCCGTATTGATGAGAATCCCGTGATAAGGGGACACGATCTCTACTTTGACAAGATGTGTCAAAAAACTGCCTCGCGTTATGTGCGGGGCTAGTTAAAGGAAACGGTTCGAGTAATCGTCGGGTCATGACATAATGTCGTGTTGCCAAAACAAGTCAGCAAATTGGATTTGTGGAAATATTATTCTCTCTACGGTGGTATGTGGAACTTATTTTGCAGGGTCGGACACTATCCTTATATTCAAATTCTTCTGTGGTATATTCGGAGGAGGAACCCGCCTTGCAATGCCGAAGACAATACTGCGCGCCGGACTCATCGTCATTGAAAGCCTGGTTCAGGGGCTACTGAGGGAGTCCTGGATTAGGGGGTCTCCGGACAGCCGGACTATATCCTTTGGCCGGACTGTTGGACTATGAAGATACAAGATTGAAGACTTCGTCTCGTGTCCGGATGGGACTCTACTTGGCGTGGAAGGCAAGCTAGGCAATACGGATATGGATATCTCCTCCTTTGTAACCGACCTTGTGTAACCCTAACCCTCTCCGGTGTCTATATAAACCAGAGGGTTTTAGTCCGTAGGACACAACAACTGCAACATACAATCATACCATAGGCTAGCTTCTAGGGTTTAGCCTCTCTGATCTCGTGGTAGATCTACTCTTGTACTACCCATATCATCAATATTAATCAAGCAGGACGTAGGGTTTTACCTCCATCAAGAGGGCCCGAACTTGGGTAAAACATCATGTCCCCTGCCTCCTATTACCATCCGCCTTAGACGCACAGTTCGGGACCCCCTACCCGAGATCCGCCGGTTTTGACACCGACAGCATCCATCATGCAATGGTTTTAACATAGGGTGACACAGAACTAGCTCTAGTTCATCAATATAATGTAGGCATGTATTCCGAATATACTCATACGTGCTTATGGAAAAGAACTTGCATGACATCTTTTGTCCTACCCTCCCATGGCAGTGGGGTCCTATTGGAAACTATGGGATATTAAGGCCTCCTTTTAATAGAGTGTCGGACCAAAGCATTAGCACCTAGTGAATACATGAACTCCTCAAACTACGGTCATCACCGGGAGTGGTCCCGACTATCATCACTCAAGGGTTGCCGGATCATAACACGTAGTAGGTGATTATAACTTGCAATATTGGATCAAGAACACAAATATATTCATGAAAACATAATAGGTTCAGATATGAAATCAGTGCACTCAGGCCCTAGTGAAAAACATTAGGCATAGCAAAGTCATAGCAACATCAATCTTAGAAAATAGTGGATACTAGGGATCAAACCCTAACAACACTAACTCGATTACATGGTAAATCTCATCCAACCCATCACGGTCGAGCAAGCCTACGATAGAATTACTCACGAACGGCGGTGAGCATCATGAAATTGGTGATGGAGGATGGTTGATGATGACGACGGCGATGGATTCCCCTCTCCGGAGCCGAAAACATACTCTAGATCTGCCCTCCCGAGGAAGAACAGGGCTTGGCGGCAGCTCCGTATCGTAAAACGCAATGAATCCTTCTCTCTGATTCTTTTCTCTTTGAAAGAGAATATATGGAGTTGGAGTTGAGGTCGGGGGAGGTCCAGGGGGCCCACAAGGTCGGAGGGCGCGTCCTAGGGGGGTGGGCATGCCCCCCACCCTTGTGACTAGGGTGTGGCCCCCCTGGTGCTAATTCTTTCACCAATATTTTTTATTAATTCCAAAAGTTATCTCCGTGAAGTTTCAGGTCATTCCGAGAAATATTTATTCTACACAAAATAACACCATGGCAATTCTGCTGAAAACAGCATCAGTCCTGGTTAGTTCCATTCAAATCATGCAAGTTAGAGTCCAAAACAGGGGCAAAAGAGTTTGGAAAAGTAGATACGTTGGAGACGTATCAACTCCCCCAAGCTTAAACCTTTGCTTGTCCTCAAGCAATTCATTTGAAAAACTGAAAGTGATAAAGAAAAACTTTTACAAACTATGTTTGATCTTGTTGTTGCAATTATGTAAAGCCAGCATTCAAGTTTTCAGCAAAGATCATGAACTAACCATATTCACAATAACTTTTCGGTCTCATGTTTACTCATATCAATGGTATAATCAACTAGCAAGCAATAATAATAAAACTCGGATGACAACACTTTTCTCAAAACAATCATGATATGATATAACAAGATGGTATCTTGCTAGCCCTTTCTGAGACTGCAAAACATAAATGCAGAGCACCCCCGAAGATCAAGGACGGACTAGACATTGTAATTCATGGTAAAAGAGATCCAGTCACGGTCATACTCAATATAAATTAATAACAATGCATACAAATGACAGTGGTGCTCTCTAAAGGGTGCTTTTTATCAGGGGATGATGACTCATCAATAAAAGTAAATAGATAGGCCCTTCACAAAGGGAAGCGGGGATTTGCAGAGGTGCCAGAGCTCGAGTTTTGAAATAGAGAGGAATAATATTTTGAGCGGTATGCTTTCATTGTCAACATAACAACTAAGAGATCTCAGTATCTTCCATGCTACATACATTATAGGCGGTTCCCAAACAGAATGGTAAAGTTTATACTCCCCCACCACCAACAAGCACACTCCACGGCTGGTCTGAAACAACGGGTACCGTCCAACTAACAACAGTTCTGGGGGAGTTTTGTTTGCAATTATTTTGATTTCATTTGCTTTGAGCATGGGACTGGGCATCCCGGTTACCACCCATTTTCTCGTGAATGATGAGCGGAGTCCACTCATCGTGAGAATAACCCACCTAGCGTGGAAGATATTGAAAGCTATAGTTGATACATGAGCTATTCGAGCATTACAAAACAGATTATTATTTGAAGGTTTAGAGGTTGGCACATGCAAATTTACTTGGAACGGCAGGTAGATACCATATATATAGGTAGGTATGGTGGACTCATATGGAACAACTTTGGGGTTTAAGGAAGTGGATGCACAAGCAGTATTCCCGCTTAGTACAAGTGAAGGCTAGAAAGAGACTGGGAAGCGACCAACTAGAGAGCGACAATAGTCATAAAACATGCATTGAGATTAACCAACATTGAATGCAAGCAGGAGTAGGATATAAATAACCACGAACATAAATATCGTGGAGGCTATGTTGAGTCTGTTTCAACTACATGTGTGAACATGTGCCAAGTCAAGCCACTCGAATCATTCAGAGGATACCATCCTATCATACCACATCACAACCATTTTAATTTCCATGTTGGCATGCAAGGTAAACCATTATAAAGTCCTAGCTAATTAGGCATGGCATGAGTAACTATACTCTCTAATTGTCATTGCAAACATGTTTCATTCATAATAGGCTGAATTAGGAATGATGAACTAATCATATTTACAAAAACAAGATAGGTCGAGTTCATACCAGCTTTTCCTCATCTCAATCATTTCATCATATATCGTCGTTATTGCCTTTCACTTGCACGACCGAATGGTGTGGATAATAATAAGAGTGCACATGCATTCGACTAAGCTGGCATATGCGAACATTTATTCAAAGGAGAAGACAAGGTAATATGGGCTCTTTGTTAGATCAACAATAATGCATATGAGAGCCACTCAACATTTTCATCATGGTTTTCCCGTCTCGACCCCAAAGAAAAGAAGAGAATTTCAACGAAACACACTGAAATATTTTAGGAGTTTTTATTTTTCTAATGAAGGTAAAACAAGAACGAGAAAAACTATTTACACAGGAAAGCTCCCAACAAGCAAAAGAAGAACGAGAAATCTTTTTGGGTTTTCTTTTAATAATACTACTAAGCATGCATAGAAAGTAAACAAACTACAACTAATTTTTTTTGGGTTTTTCTTAAGGTTTATCAAACACACAAGAATAAAGCGGAAAAAGAAAATAAACTAGCATGGATATTACAATGAAAAAGTATGAGCACCGACAACTAGAATGAGTGTGTGAACATGAATATAATGTCGGTGAGAAATACGTACTCCCCCAAGCTTAGGCTTTTGGACTAAATTGGTCTAGTGCCACTGGCCTAGTGGGTATGCAAATTTGTAGTTGGGGTTGTACTGAGACGCACCAGCTACTTCCTAGAGGGCTGTAGCATGGAGGCACGCAGCCTCCGATGTTCTCTCATACTCGTCTGCCTCCTCTCTAGTTATAAAATATCGTCCCTTTGCCTGAAAGTTAAAGAAAGAAGTAGCAGGAAGAGTAACAAGGAAGACACACCATCTATCAAAGATTAGTCAGTACTGGAGGATCTGTTCGTTCCTCTTAAGAAACTGGTGACGTAACATAGCCTCATAATCCAGAAAAGTAGGTGGCAACTCGATATCATAACTTCTAATAGGAAATTCAAATAGTTGGCTAAATAAGTTGCATAAATCCCACCAAATAAATCTCCATCTTTAGAATTAAGGTGTAACCTCCTAGCAAAAATGACCCCTAGATTATATCATTTATCACCTAACACCGCACACTTGAGGACACTAAGATCTGGGACGCAAACATGGAAAAGATCATGTTTACCATTGATACACCTACCGGTAAAGAGAGCAAAATAATGTATGGCGGGAATGTGAATGCTCCCTACGGTTGCTTGTGTAATATTTCTAGTTTCTCCAACAGTGATACTAGCAAGGAAATCATTATATTCAGATTTGTGAGCCTCGCTAAGACTGCCTCATTGCAGAAATTTACATGGAAAGTCTTCTAGGTCCATGACTATAAGATTCATCGTAAAGATCAAACATGACAGTATGAGTATTGTGTTGGGGAACGCAATAATTTCAAAAAAATCCTACGCACAGGCAAGATCCATCTAGGTGATGCATAGCAACGAGCGGGAGAGTGAGTCCACGTACCCTTGTAGATCGAAAGCGGAAGCATTAAGTAACACGGTTGATGTAGTCGAACGTCTTCGCGATCCAACCGATCAGGTACCGAACGCGCGGCACCTCCGCGATCTGCACACGTTTAGCTCGGTGACGTCCCTCGTACTCTTGATCCAGCTGAGGCCGAGGGAGAGTTTCGTTAGCACGACGGCGTGGTGATGGTGATGATGAAGTTACCGACGCAGGGCTTCGCCTAAGCACTACAACGATATGACCGAGGTGGAAATCTATGGAGGGGGGTGCCGCGCACGATTAAGATCAACTTTGATGTGTTCTAGGGTGCCCCCTTCCCCATGTATATAAAGGAGGGAGGGGGAGGCCGGCGGGCCCTCATAGGCGCGCCAAGGGGGGAGGAAGCCTCGTCCTAGTAGGAGCAGGACTCCCCCCTTTCCTAGTCCTACTAGGAGAAGAACGAAGGAGGGGGCGCCGCCCCTCCCCCTAGTCCAATTCGGACTAGGCCCATGGGGGGCGCGCAGCCAGCCCTTGGCAGCCCCTCTCTCTCCCCTAGGCCCAATAAGGCCCATTACTTCTTCGGTGGTTCCGCTAACCCTTCCGGCACTCCGATACATATCCGGTGACCCCCGGAACTCATCTGGTGTCCGAATATAGTAATCCAATATATCAATATTTATGGCTCGACCATTTCGAGACTCCTCGTCATGTTTGTGATCACATCCCGGACTCTGAACAACCTTCGGTACATCAAAACACATAAACTCATAATACCAATCGTCATCGAACGTTAAGCGTGCGGACCCTACGGGTTTGAGAACATTGTAGACATGACCGAGACTCATCTCCGGTCAATAACAAAAAGCGGAACCTGGATGCTCATATTGGTTCCTACATATTCTACAAAGATCTTTATCGGTCAAACCGCATAACAACATACGTTGTTCCCTTTGTCATTGGTATGTTACTTGCCCGAGATTCAATCGTCGGTATCTCAATACCTAGTTCAATCTCGTTACCGGCAAGTCTCTTTACTCGTTCCGTAGTGCATCATTGTAACGCCCCAGATGTAACTTTCCCCATTTGTACTCCAACTCTTGCCGTTTCCGGTGTCAAGTTATATTTATTTCTCGGGTTCGGGTCCTTGTCTCCGTGTGTTGTTTTCGTTTTCATGCATCTCATACCATGTCATCACGTGCATTGCATTTGCATACATGTTCATCTCATGCATTCGATCATTTTCCCCGTTGTCCGTTTTGCATTCCGGCGCTTCGTTCTCCTCCGGTGGTCATTTCTAGCTTTCTTTCGTGTGTGGGGTTTAAACATTTCCGTATTGGACCGAGACTTGCCAAGCGGCCTTGGTTTACTACCGGTAGACCGCCTGTCAAGTTTCGGGTCATTTGGACTTCGTTTGATACTCCAACGGTTAACCGAGGGACCGAAAAGGCCTCGTGTGTGTTGCAGCCCAACACCCCCCCAAATTTGGCCCAAAACCCACCAAACTCTGCTCCATGTCCTAGAGCGTTCGATCACGATCGTGTGGGCGAAAACCGCACCTCATTTGGACTCTCCTAGCTCCCTCTATGCCTATATATACACCCCTCCGTTTTCGGATCTCTCCCTCTCCCCGAAACCCTAAAAAAAATCATCCCCGCCAGATCCGCGCCGACGGACGTGTCCGCCCCCGGCCGGACAACGTCCGCCGCCGCCCGCCTCAGCCACCCAGCGCCCGCCACGTGTCCCCCGCGGGACCGCATCGCCGCCGCCGTCCCGGCCCGGGAGGCCCAGGAGGGGCCCCCGCGAGCCCGCGCCCCGCGCCCCCTTCTCCTCCCGAGCGCCGCCGCCTTCCCCGGCTCAGGTGGGCGCCACCTCCGCGGACCGCCACCGCCGCCCAAGTCCGGCGACCTCGCCGCCCCTCCGCGCCCAGCCACCGGCTGCCTCGCCTCGCCTCCTCGCCGTGACGCCCGGCGCCGCGCCGTCCTCCTCCACGTCGGCGTCGCCCCGGCGACCTCCTCCCCGCTCCGGCCGCCTCCTCCCTCGTCGCCGGCGAGCTCCCAACTCCGGCGCCGAGCTGCTACAGTGCCGCCGTGAACAGTGCCCCGATCTGGATCTCAGATCCGAAATTCTAGGGTTGACTTCTTCCCTCTCCCTCTAGATTTTTATGCTATCTTTGACTGCTTGTATCTCCGCAACCGTAGCTCCGTTTTGGGCATATGATATATCAAAATCTTCGCCTCGACATGTACATCATTTCATTCCATTGCATCATTCGCATTTGAGGTCATCTTGATACCCAAAATGCTGTTAGAAGGAGGCTTCGTGAGTTAAATTGCAGATCCGTTAGTTCATCATGCACTTTTGTCATTTTTGCCATGTTTAATTCGTGCATGATATGCCTGTGCCCCTTTGGGATGAATTGTTAAGCATTTTGTCTTCTTTCCAGAGGTGCCACCCATGTATTTTTAGGATGTGTGTGTTGTCTTGTGCAAGCTTGCGAAGAGAGGTACCTGAGATTGCAGATTTCAGAGACTTAGCGATTTTCACTAAGTCTGGGATATTTTAGTTCATGATGCTATATGTCCAGATTGTTTCCTAATGATCCGTGCCTCTTTTGAGGATGATCAGTAAGGGAGTTTTGATATTTATGTTATGCTCTATCCATCCATGTCTTTGTTGGCATATGTGGAGTGCTCTAGGTTGACTCAATCGAGCTCAACTTTTGCTTCGTTGTTAATCTGGGCAGATCGTCAACTCGTTTGCGATTTAGCCGATGCTCCCGTTAGTGTTCCTTGCATGCTATGCCTTTCTTCTTGCCATGTGTAGCTAGCACATTCTGCCTTCTTTCTGGTTATATGCTTTCCTTGCCATGACTTGCACCGTAGTGAGTGCATCGAGCTCGTTTACATGCCTTCGTGAGTTATATTTCAGCATGTCTCAGTTTTCACTAAGTCTGAAAACTGATTGTGTCCGAGCGATGTTCGTGAGCTCGGTAGAGTATTTTGTGAACCCTTTTGGCCCCAGGTCACTTTGGGTGTTTTGTTAAGCTTGTTGAGTAGCTCCATGCCATGTTCTTACTTGTCATGTTCAGATTTTCTGTCATGTTGTTTTGCTGCTCCGAAGAGAGCATCGTGATCTGAAATTTCAGACTGGTGTTAATTTCACTAAGTCTGAAATCTGTTTTGCATTTGCGTTTTAGCCATGCTTGTTTGAACCCCTTAATGGATGAATTTGCCTATGGCTCAGTGCTAGTGTTTTGTCAACCATCTTGTGTACTTCACTTCCATGTATTTTGTTTTCATGTTTGGTGGCTGTAGCATGTTCATTTCGTTGTATTTAGATGCCTACTTGCTGTTAATCGCAGACCGGTGTCGTATCTTAAAACGCTTGCCATTTCCAAACCGTAGCTCCGATTCCAATGATCTTTACATCGTTTTCAAGCGATTTCATCCCTGGCACACTTGGTTTTCCAAGTTGATGCCAGGTTCATGCATTTCCTGTCATATCTTGCATTTTGCATCCCGCATCGCATCCCGCATAGCATATCGTCATTTCATCATATTGCTTGGTCTTGCCCGTGGTTGATTGTATCCTTGTTGCTTGTTTGTCTTGTTGGGTAGAGCCGGGAGACGAGTTCGCTACCGAGGAGACCGTTGAGTTTACTTGTGAGGATCCAGTCAACTCTGACAACTGTGCAGGCAAGATGATCATACCCTCGAAATCACTACTATCTTTGCTATGCTAGTTTGCTCGCTCTTTTGCTTTGCCACTGCTACGATGCCTACCTTTTGCTTGTCAGCCTCCCAATTGCCATGTTGAACCCCTAACCCACCATTGTCCTAGCAAACCGTTGATTGGCTATGTTACCGCTTTTCTCAGCCCTTCTTATAGCGTTGTTAGCTGCAGGTGAAGATTGGAGCCGTTCCTCGTTGGAACATTTATTTACTTGTTGGGATACCATTATATTGCTATGTTATCTTAATGCATCTATATACTTGGTAAAGGGTGGAAGGCTCGGCCTCTCGCCTAGTGTTTTGTTCCACTCTTGCCGCCCTAGTTTTCGTCATATCGGTGTTATGTTCCCGGATTGTTGCGTCCTTTACGCGGTTGGGTTATAATGGGAACCCCTTGATAGTTCGCCTTGATTAAAGCTTTTCCAGCAATGCCCAACATTGGTTTTACCATTTGCCACCTAGCCTCTTTTTCCCTTGGGTTTCCGGAGCCCGAGGGTCATCTTATTTTACCCCCCCGGGCCAGTGCTCCTCTGAGTGTTGGTCCACCTGTCAGCTACCGGTGGCTACCAGGGGCAACTCTGGGCTGGCCTACCCGTACCTAAGACAATCTGAGTGTGCCCTGAGAAAGAGATATGTGCAGCTCCTATCGGGATTTGTCGGCACATTCGGGCGGTGTTGCTGGTCTTGTTTTAACCTGTCGAAGTGTCTTGAGTTACCGAGATACCGAGTCTGATCGGAACGTCTTGGGAGGAGGTCTATTCCTTCGTTGACCATGAGAGCTTGTCATGGGCTAAGTTGGGACTCCCCTGCAGGGATTGAACTTTCGAAAGCCGTGCCCGCGGTTATGGGCAGATGGGAATTTGTTAATGTCCGGTTGTAGATTACTTGAACTAAACTTAATTAAAATGAATCAACCGTGTGTGTTACCGTGATGGCCCCTTCTCGGCGGAGTCCGGGAAGTGGACACGGTGTTGGAGTTATGCTTGCGCAGGATGTTCCTTTAGCTTCTCGCTCGTGCTTCGCCTTCTCTTCTCGCTCTCTTTTGCGTATAATTTAGCCACCACATATGCTAGTCGCTTGCTGCAGCTCCACATATATTTTGCCTTATCCATTCCTATGAGCTTAAATAGTCTTGATCGCGTGGGTGTGAGATTGCTGAGTCCCTGTGGCTCACAGATACTACAACTCCAGATGCAGGTCCAGGTGTTTCTGCTCCAGTTGATGATTACGAGCTCAAGTGGGAGTTCGACGAGGACTCTCAGCGATACTACGTGTCCTTTCCGGATGATCAGTAGTGGTGCCTAGTTGGGGTTATCGATTCAGGACCTTGTCTCATGTTGGGTTCTTTTCTCTTTTGGCGTCGTAGTCGGGCCATGGGTGTTTGTTTGATGGATGTTATTTATGTACTCTGATGTGACGTGGCGAGTGTAAGCCAACTATGTTATCTCCCCCTTTTATTATATATTACATGGGATGTTGTAATGATTGCCTGACTCGCGACATTGCTTTCAATGCGGTTATGCCTCTAAGTCGTGCCTCGACACGTGGGAGCTATAGCCGCATCGAGGGCGTTACAAGTTGGTAATCAGAGCCTTCCCCGACCTTAGGAGCCCCATTGCTTGATCGTTTTTAGCAGCCGAGTTGTGTCTAGAAAAATGTTTTGAGTCCTTAGGAATTATATATCGGAGAGCTTAGGAATTCTTTTTACTTCTCAGCCTCCTCATCGCTCTGGTAAGACATCCTGACGTAGAGTTTTGACTCTTCTCTTCTCAAATTTCACTAATTTTTTTTTTAGGATCACGCGAGTATCTTGGTTTTGTTCCGATGGTTTTGTGACGAGAACATTGTTCTTGGTGCCTCCTGTCTTTAGGGGTTGTGGCAGTGTCCCGGGGAGTTGAGCTCCGAGGTGTTGTCGTCACAATTTTATCGTTGCAATTCTGGTATACTTGAGATATGTGCGCGACATCGGAAATCTCTTTTATACAGTTCGTTGGTGAGATAACCTCGACGCCACCCAGTACTGGGGCGGGAGTTCGGGAGTATCGCCATAACTTGTATAACGGATGCTTTTCGAAGGTTGAGGTAGATGGTTTCCGAAGTTTTCCTGGTTATGTGTTGAAGGATGGATACAGCTGGATGTAGGATTTGCTAGTTTGGGTGAGATATTGTGCTTCCCCTGTATCCCCAACACCTGATTGCATAACCGGAAAGGTTCGGGAGTTTCATAGGTGGGAATTCTAGTAGCTCTAGTTCTTCTTCCACGGATATTGGTTTGAGATTGGGATTTCTTACCGATTATTCGTTCTTGATCCGTACCTTGTTGAATTATTTCTCTTCCTTAATTCTTCGTGGCTTCTCAATTTATGGATATGTGACCATTTGAAGAGGAATGCATTCGTTCATTTTGTTCGGATGTGAAGACCATATGTTGCAATTTTCATTCAGTTGGATTCAGCTTCTATATTGTTATCTACCTATGTGCTAATGGTGGTCAACCTCTTCAGGATGGCTCCTCCAACACGCACGACTCCGAATCCTGATCCGCCTCCACCTCCGCCTCCTCCGGAAGCATGGCAAGCTGTGATGGCCGCTACTAATGCAAACACACAGTTGATCATGCAAATTCTCCAAGAGCGCAATCAAGGCAGTCAAGGGAATCAAGGCCATAATCAGCACCACTTTGCTACTCTGAACCAGTTCCTTGCTAATGGCCCAAAGACGTTCAGCAGTTGTGTTGAGGCTACCGATGCTGACGATTGGCTAGTGGATCTGGGCAAGCATTTTGAATGCAGCAACGTCAGGTCTGAAGATTTCGTCAAGTTCGCTTCTTTCCAGCTCAAAGATCAGGCTGCAGAGTGGTTCCAGCAGTACAAGGATTCCAGAGGTGGACGCCTGATCACTTGGGACGATTTCCGTCAAGATTTCTGCGCTCATCACATCCCTCAAAGTGTGGTTGAGAGTAAGCGTCAGGAATTCCGCAATCTGAAGCAAGGCTCTTTGTCTGTCTATGACTACAACAAATTGTTCTAGAAGCTCGCCCGTTTTGCCAAGCAGGATGTTCCTGACGAGAAGAGCATGATCTATCAGTTCAGGGGTGGTCTTCGTGAGGAAATTCAGCTCGCTCTTGTCCTCTTTGAGCCGTTGAGATACGATGAGTTCTACAACATGGCACTGAAGCAAGAGGCTGCTCAGATGAGGTGTGATGCTTCCAGGAAGCGTGCCAGAGATATTACTCCGTCTTCTTCTACTCAAGTGGTCAAGCAGCAGAAGTATTGGCTTCCTCCTCCTCCGTTCCGTCAGCCGTATCAGCAGAAGAGCAAAGGTGGCAGTGGTTTCTCCCACCCACCCAACCCAGGCTTTCAGAACAAGTCTTCGTCTAAAGCTCCAAGATCGAGTGCTCCGTATCACCGTCCGCTTTCAGAGGTCACGTGCAACAAGTGCCAACAGAAGGGTCACTATGCCAACAAGTGTACCAACCAGAGGCGTCTTCCTCCTCCTCCTCCTGTCAGATCGGCAAGTACAGCTGTGGTCAAGCATAACCCCAAGTCCGCCAAGGTCAACTTGATGAATGCAGCTCAGGCAGAGGACTCGTCAGATGTGATCATGGGTAACCTTCCTGTTAATGATATTCCTGCAAATGTTCTTTTTGACATGGGTGCATCGCATTGTTTCATCTCGAGACCATTTTCATCTAAGCATGAGTTGCCTTCACAAATTTTGCCTAGTCCTTTAGCAGTTGTCTCTCCCGGTAAGCGCATGCAGGCTAACTCCATCGTTCCGGATGTTTCTATCACTCTGGGTGACTACAAGTTCTTGGCTTCTCCTACGGTTCTTGGCAACTCGGATATCGATCTTATTCTCGGGATGGACTGGCTCTCTAAGCATAAAGCTCAGCTTGATTGTGCAGCCAGGCAGATTCAACTGACTCATTCGTCTAAGGATGTTATTGTCTTTGCCGCTCGGGATAATACCATCCGGTTGTTTTCTCTCAATGAGAAGGGTGAATTAGATGCTATTTCGCAGATTCCGGTTGTTTGTGAGTATCAAGACGTCTTTCCAGAAGAGCTTCCAGGGATGCCTCCAAACCGGCCGGTTGAATTTGTTATTGAACTTGAGCCCGGTACGGAACCTGTGTGCAAACGTCCCTACAAGCTCGGCCCCGAAGAGTTGAAGGAGTTGAAGAAACAACTCGATGAGCAAGAAAGATTGGGTCTCATCCGGCCTAGTACTTCTCCGTGGGGTTGTGGTGTTCTTTTTGTGAAGAAGAAGGATGGATCGAGTCAACTTTGTGTTGATTACCGTCCAGTGAACAAGAAGACCATCAAGAACAAATACCCACTTCCCAACATCAATGAGCTGTTCGAACAACTCAAGGGTGCTCAAGTATTCTCCAAGCTTGATCTTCATATGGGTTATCATCAGATTCGTATTCGTGAGCAAGATATTCCCAAGACGGCGTTCAGAACAAGTTTTGGTTCATATGAATACACCGTCATGTCTTTTGGCCTCGCCAACGCTGCTCCGACGTTCTCTCGTATGATGAACTTCATCTTCAACCCCTACACCAATGAATTCGTTTTGGTCTATCTCGACGACATTCTGGTTTTCTCGAAGAACAAGGAAGATCATGCCAAGCACTTGCGTTTGGTTCTTGACAAGCTCAGAGAACATCAGTTTTACGCCAAGTTCTCCAAGTGTGAATTTTGGCTCGATGAGGTTCTTTATCTTGGTCATATCATCTCTGCCAAGGGCATTTCCGTGAATCCTGAGAAGGTGTCCGCAATTGTGAATTGGGAACCTCCTCAGAACGTGAAGCAACTCCGCAGTTTTCTCGGTCTCGCAAGCTATTGCAGAAGATTCGTTGAAAACTTTTCTAAGATCGCCAAGCCTCTCTCAAATCTTCTTCAGAAGCACGTCAAGTACGTTTGGTCTCCGGAGTGTGATATTGCTTTCAACACTTTGAAAGAGAAATTGATCACTGCTCCAGTTCTGACTCCGCCTGATGAAACCAAGCCGTACGAGGTCTTTTGTGATGCCTCTCTCCAAGGTCTCGGTGCTGTACTGATGCAAGAGAAGAAAGTTGTTGCTTATACCTCTCGCCAGTTGAAACCTAATGAGAAGAACTACCCCACTCATGATCTCGAGTTGGCGGCAGTTGTGCACGCTTTGTTGACTAGGAGACATCTTCTATTGGGAAGGAAAGTGGATATTTTCACTGATCACAAGAGTCTCAAGTACATCTTCACTCAGCCTAATCTCAACCTCAGGCAGACTCGATGGGTCGAAATGATTCAAGAGTACAATCCGAGTATCGAGTATACTCCAGGCAAGGCTAATGTGATTGCTGACGCTTTGAGCAGAAAAGCATATTGCAACAGTCTGATTCTCAAGCCTTATCAACCCGAGCTTTGTGAAGCTTTCCGCAAACTTAATCTGCAAGTTGTTCCTCAAGGTTTCCTCGCCAACCTTCAAGTCTCTCCTACCTTAGAAGACCAGATTCGCCAAGCCCAACTTCTTGATGCTATGGTGAAGAAGGTGAAGATTGGTATTGCAAAGAGTCAGTCCAAGTACAAGTGCTACCGACTTGATGACAAGGACACTCTCTTCTTCGAGGATCGAATTGTTGTGCCCAAAGGTGAACTTCGTAAGGTGATCATGAACGAGGCTCACAACTCTCTCCTCTCCATCCACCCTGGTAGTACGAAGATGTATCAGGACCTCAAGCAAGCTTATTGGTGGACTCGAATGAAGCGCGAGATCGCTCAATTCGTGAATGAATGTGATGTCTGCAGAAGAGTGAAGGCAGAACACCAAAGGCCAGCTGGTCTCCTCCAACCTCTTGCCATTCCGGAATGGAAGTTTGACCACATTGAAATGGACTTCGTGACTGGGTTTACAAAGTCCAAGCGTGGCAATGATGCTATATTTGTTGTCATCGACAAGCTCACCAAAGTGGCTCATTTCCTGCCTATCAAAGAGTCGATCACTGCAGCTCAATTGGCGGAACTCTATACCTCTCGCATTGTCTCTCTGCACGGTATTCCTCAAGTGATATCTTCAGACCGTGGCAGCATCTTTACCTCCAAGTTTTGGGATTCTTTTCAGAAGGCCATGGGCACCAACATCCGCTTCAGCACAGCTTTCCATCCTCAAACGAGCGGTCAAGTCGAGCGTGTCAATCAAATTCTTGAAGATATGCTCAGGGCTTGTGTGATCTCTTTCGGCATGAAGTGGGAGGATTGTCTTCCTTATGCTGAATTCTCATACAACAACAGCTTTCAAGCAAGTTCGGGCAAGGCCCCTTTTGAAATTCTATATGGCAGGAAGTGCCATACCCCTCTCAACTGGTCTGAAACCGGTGAACGTCAGCTGCTGGGTAATGACTTAATCACAGAGGCAGAAGAAATGTGCAAAGTCATTCGTGATAACCTCAAAGCAGCTCAATCCCGCCAGAAGTGCTACTATGATAGTAAGCATCGTGATCTGGTTTTCGAGATCGGAGATCACGTTTACCTCTGCGTCTCTCCCATGAAAGGTACTCGTCGCTTCGGTATCAAAGGGAAACTTGCCCCTAGATACGTGGGACCTTTCAAGATTGTCAGCAAGAGAGGCGACCTCGCCTATCAACTCGAGCTTCCTTCAAACTTTGCAAATGTTCATGATGTGTTCCATGTCTCTCAGCTTCGAAAGTGCTTCAAGACTCCTGACCGCACCGTCAACTTCGAGGACATTGAGCTCCAAGAAGATCTCTCCTATCGTGAGCACCCAGTTGCTATTCTTGAAGAGACTGAACGCAAGACTCGCAACAAGTCAATCAAATTTCTCAAAGTTAAGTGGTCACACCATTCCGACCGTGAAGCTACCTGGGAACGCGAGGATCACCTCCGTTCTGAGTACCCGGAGTTCTTTCAGTCCTAGATCTCGGGACGAGATCTTTTCATAGTGGTGGAGTGTTGTAACGCCCCAGATGTAACTTTCCCCATTTGTACTCCAACTCTTGCCGTTTCCGGTGTCAAGTTATATTTATTTCTCGGGTTCGGGTCCTTGTCTCCGTGTGTTGTTTTCGTTTTCATGCATCTCATACCATGTCATCACGTGCATTGCATTTGCATACATGTTCATCTCATGCATTCGATCATTTTCCCCGTTGTCCGTTTTGCATTCCGGCGCTTCGTTCTCCTCCGGTGGTCATTTCTAGCTTTTTTTCGTGTGTGGGGTTTAAACATTTCCGGATTGGACCGAGACTTGCCAAGCGGCCTTGGTTTACTACCGGTAGACCGCCTGTCAAGTTTCGGGTCATTTGGACTTCGTTTGATACTCCAACGGTTAACCGAGGGACCGAAAAGGCCTCGTGTGTGTTGCAGCCCAACCCCCCCCCCAAATTTGGCCCAAAACCCACCAAACTTGCTCCATGTCCTAGAGCGTTCGATCACGATCGTGTGGGCGAAAACCGCACCTCATTTGGACTCTCCTAGCTCCCTCTATGCCTACATATACACCCCTCCGTTTTCGGATCTCTCCCTCTCCCCGAAACCCTAAAAAAAATCATCCCCGCCAGATCCGCGCCGACGGACGTGTCCGCCCCCGGCCGGACAACGTCCGCCGCCGCCCGCCTCAGCCACCCAGCGCCCGCCACGTGTCCCCCGCGGGACCGCATCGCC
>NC_041386.1:162315543-162355027 GCF_002162155.2 Triticum dicoccoides
CTCCTCGCCGTGCCGCCCGGCGCCGCGCCGTCCTCCTCCACGCCGGCGTCGCCCCGGCGACCTCCTCCCCGCTCCGGCCGCCTCCTCCCTCGTCGCCGGCGAGCTCCCAACTCCGGCGCCGAGCTGCTACAGTGCCGCCGTGAACAGTGCCCCGATCTGGATCTCAGATCCGAAATTCTAGGGTTGACTTCTTCCCTCTCCCTCTAGATTTTTATGCTATCTTTGACTGCTTGTATCTCCGCAACCTAGATCCGTTTTGGGCATATGATATATCAAAATCTTCGTCTGAACATGTACATCATTTCATTCCATTGCGTCATTCGCATTTGAGGTCATCTTGATACCCAAAATGCTGTTAGAAGGAGGCTTCGTGAGTTAAATTGCAGATCCGTTAGTTCATCATGCACTTTTGTCATTTTTGCCATGTTTAATTCGTGCATGATATGCCTGTGCCCCTTTGGGATGAATTGTTAAGCATTTTGTCTTCTTTCCAGAGGTGCCACCCATGTATTTTTAGGATGTGTGTGTTGTCTTGTGCAAGCTTGCGAAGAGAGGTACCTGAGATTGCAGATTTCAGAGACTTAGCGATTTTCACTAAGTCTGGGATATTTTAGTTCATGATGCTATATGTCCAGCTTGTTTCCTAATGATCCGTGCCTCTTTTGAGGATGATCAGTAAGGGAGTTTTGATAATTTATGTTATGCTCTATCTATCCATGTCTTTGTTGGCATATGTGGAGTGCTCTAGGTTGACTCAATCGAGCTCAACTTTTGCTTCGTTGTTAATCTGGGCAGATCGTCAACTCGTTTGCGAATTAGCCGATGCTCCCGTTAGTGTTCCTTGCATGCTATGCCTTTCTTCTTGCCATTTGTAGCTAGCACATTGTGCCTTCTTTCTGGTTATATGCTTTCCTTGCCATGACTTGCACCGTAGTGAGTGCATCGAGCTCGTTTACATGCCTTCGTGAGTTATATTTCAGCATGTCTCAGTTTTCACTAAGTCTGAAAACTGATTGTGTCCGAGCGATGTTCGTGAGCTCGGTAGAGTATTTTGTGAACCCTTTTGGCCCCAGGTCACTTTGGGTGTTTTGTTAAGCTTGTTGAGTAGCTCCATGCCATGTTTTTACTTGTCATGTTCAGGTTCTCTGTCATGTTGTTTTGCTGCTCCGAAGAGAGCATCGTGATCTGAAATTTCAGACTAGTGTTAATTTCACTAAGTCTGAAATCTGTTTTGCATTTGCGTTTTAGCCATGCTTGTTTGAACCCCTTAATGGATGAATTTGCCTATGGCTCAGTGCTAGTGTTTTGTCAACCATCTTGTGTACTTCACTGCCATGTATTTTGTTTTCATGTTTGGTGGCTGTAGCATGTTCATTTCATTGCATTTAGATGCCTACTTGTTGTTAATCGCAGACCGGTGTCGTATCTTAAAACGCTTGCCATTTCCAAACCGTAGCTCCGATTCCAATGATCTTTACATCGTTTTCAAGCGATTTCATCCCCTCTATCTAGTGGCACACTTGGTTTTCCAAGTTGATGCCAGGTTCATGCATTTCCTGTCATATCTTGCATTTTGCATCCCGCATCGCATCCCGCATAGCATATCGTCATTTCATCATATTGCTTGGTCTTGCCCGTGGTTGATTGTATCCTTGTTGCTTGTTTGTCTTGTTGGGTAGAGCCAGGAGACGAGTTCGCTACCGAGGAGACCGTTGAGTTTGCTTGTGAGGATCCAGTCAACTCTAACAACTGTGCAGGCAAGATGATCATACCCTCGAAATCACTACTATCTTTGCTATGCTAGTTTGCTCGCTCTTTTGCTTTGCCACTGCTATGATGCCTACCTTTTGCTTGTCAGCCTCCCAATTGCCATGTTGAACCCCTAACCCACCATTGTCCTAGCAAACCGTTGATTGGCTATGTTACCGCTTTGCTCAGCCCTTCTTATAGCGTTGTTAGCTGCAGGTGAAGATTGGAGCCGTTCCTCGTTGGAACATTTATTTACTTGTTGGGATACCATTATATTGCTATGTTATCTTAATGCATCTATATACTTGGTAAAGGGTGGAAGGCTCGGCCTCTCGCCTAGTGTTTTGTTCCACTCTTGCCGCCCTAGTTTTCGTCATATCGGTGTTATGTTCCCGGATTGTTGCGTCCTTTACGCGGTTGGGTTATAATGGGAACCCCTTGATAGTTCGCCTTGATTAAAGCTTTTCCAGCAATGCCCAACATTGGTTTTACCATTTGCCACCTAGCCTCTTTTTCCCTTGGGTTTCCGGAGCCCGAGGGTCATCTTATTTTACCCCCCCCCCCCCGGGCCAGTGCTCCTCTGAGTGTTGGTCCACCTGTCAGCTACCGGTGGCTACCAGGGGCAACTCTGGGCTGGCCTACCCGTACCTAAGACAATCTGAGTGTGCCCTGAGAAAGAGATATGTGCAGCTCCTATCGGGATTTGTCGGCACATTCGGGCGGTGTTGCTGGTCTTGTTTTAACCTGTCGAAGTGTCTTGAGTTACCGAGATACCGAGTCTGATCGGAACGTCTTGGGAGGAGGTCTATTCCTTCGTTGACCGTGAGAGCTTGTCATGGGCTAAGTTGGGACTCCCCTGCAGGGATTGATCTTTCGAAAGCCGTGCCCGCGGTTATGGGCAGATGGGAATTTGTTAATGTCCGGTTGTAGATTACTTGAACTAAACTTAATTAAAATGAATCAACCGTGTGTGTTACCGTGATGGCCCCTTCTCGGCGGAGTCCGGGAAGTGGACACGGTGTTGGAGTTATGCTTGCGCAGGATGTTCCTTTAGCTTCTCGCTCGTGCTTCGCCTTCTCTTCTCGCTCTCTTTTGCGTATAATTTAGCCACCACATATGCTAGTCGCTTGCTGCAGCTCCACATATATTTTGCCTTATCCATTCCTATGAGCTTAAATAGTCTTGATCGCGTGGGTGTGAGATTGCTGAGTCCCTGTGGCTCACAGATACTACAACTCCAGATGCAGGTCCAGGTGTTTCTGCTCCAGTTGACGATTACGAGCTCAAGTGGGAGTTCGACGAGGACTCTCAGCGATACTACGTGTCCTTTCCGGATGATCAGTAGTGGTGCCTAGTTGGGGTTATCGATTCAGGACCTTGTCGCATGTTGGGTTCTTTTCTATTTTGGCGCCGTAGTCGGGCCATGGGTCTTTGTTTGATGGATGTTATTTATGTACTCTGATGTGACGTGGCGAGTGTAAGCCAACTATGTTATCTCCCCCTTTTATTATATATTACATGGGATGTTGTAATGATTGCCTGACTTGCGACATTGCTTTCAATGCGGTTATGCCTCTAAGTCGTGCCTCGACACGTGGGAGCTATAGCCGCATCGAGGGCGTTACAATCATCCCGTAACTAAGTCATTAGTCACATAGCTTGCAAGTCTTATAGTGATGTGCATTACCGAGAGGGCCCAGAGATACCTCTTCGACAATCGGAGTGACAAATCCTAATCTCGATCTATGCCAACTCAACAAACACCATCGGAGACACCTGTAGAGCATCTTTATAATCACCCAGTTATGTTGTGATGTTTGATAGCACACTAAGTGTTCCTCGGGTATTCGGGAGTTGCATAATCTCATAGTCATAGGAACATGTATAAGTTATGAAGAAAGCAATAACAATAAACTAGACAATCATAGTGCTAAGCTAACGGATCGGTCAAGTCAATCACATCATTCTCTAATGATGTGATCCCGTTCATCAATTGACAAGTCTTGTCCATGGCTAGGAAACTTAACCATCTTTGATTAACGAGCTAGTCAAGTAGAGGCATACTAGTGACACTCTGTTCGTCTATGTATTCACACATGTACCAAGTTTCTGGTTAATACAATTCTAGCATGAATAATAAACATATATCATGATATAAGGAAATATAAATAACAACTTTATTATTGCCTCTAGGGCATATTTCCTTCATATTGCGCTTGGATGAAAACTCAAACCTCCGCACGAAGGAATCGGTGAGATAATAATACTGTAAGCATTGGTCCGATAAGAAATCCTCGAGGCCGGCATTTTGTATGTACGCATAGAATTCATCCTTGAAACCTGCACGATCCATAAATTCATCCGACGACTATTCACACGGCTTCACTTGAGCCTCCCTTGGCGGTTCAAGGTCCTGCTCACGATTCGCAGGCCTTGGTCCTTGCTTCCTTGAAGAACCACATTGGTACATTTTCCTAGACATTTTTCTTCCTCTGGAAAATTTCTGAAATTTTTAGTGACTCAAAATAAAAGTGAACCAAACTCAACAAGATTGAGAGCAACTAATCCTACAAGTGCCTAGAGGCTATATCATGCATCAAAAGTACTTTGGACCATATAAATTTGACATGCATGCTCAAGAACAGGGTCACCAAAGCAGAAAAAAATTGCAATAAATAAAGAGCTAGAACAAAAAATAATTGGACCATTGGAGGAGTCACATACCGAAGATCAATCCCCCAAAGCAGTTTTGTGAATGGAGCTTTGAGCAAGGAGATCGAAAATGGCAGCAAGATGAGCAAGAACACGGGTTTGAGCTATGGAGTGATTTTTTCTAGAGGAAGAGGAAGAGGATGGGTGCTGGAATAAGTGGAGGGGGCCACGTGGGGCCCACAAGGTCAGGGGCACGCACCAGGGGGTGGGCGCGCCCTCCACCCTTGTGGCCAACTGGTGAGGCCCCCTGGTGTGTTCTTTGCACCAGAAATTCTTAAATATTATACAAAAATCATATCAAATTTTCAAGGCATTTGGAGAACTTTTATTTTCAGGACATTTTTTATTGCATGGATAATTCAGAAAACAAACAGAAAATACTATTTTTGCTTTATTTAAACTAAATAACAGAAAGTGAAAGATGGGTACAGAAATTTGTGCCTTCTAAATTCATCCATCTCATGCTCATCAAAAGGAATCCATTAACAAGGTTGATCAAGTCTTATTAATAAACTTCTTCTGACTGACATGAAACCGGAGAACTTTCGAATAACACTAGGTTACCTCAACGGGGATATGCATGTCCCTGACAATAAGAATATCATATTTGTTTTTGGCAGTAGGAAGAGGAAATTCAAAACCTCCAATAGTAATAGTTGAATTTTTTTTGATAGAATTGATACTATGAACTTGAGGTTGTTTCTTTGGAAAGTGTACTGTATGCTCATTACCATTAACATGAAAAGTGGCATTGCCTTTGTTGCAATCAATAACAACCCCTATAGTATTCAAAAAGGGTCTACCAAGGATAATCGACATAATATCGTCCTCGTGAATATCAAGAATAACAAAGTCCGTTAAGATAGTAACGTTTGCAACCACAACAGGCACATCCTCACAAATACCGATGGGTATAGCAGTTGATTTATCAGCCATTTGTAAAGAAATTTCAGTAGGTGTCAACTTATTCAAATCAAGTCTACAATACAAAGATAAAGGGATAACACTAACACCGGCTCCAAGATCACATAAAGCAGTTTTAACATAGTTTGTTTTAATGGAGCATGGTATAGTTGGTACTCCTAGATCTCCAAGTTTCTTTGGTATTCCACCCTTAAAAGTATAATTAGCAAGCATGGTGGAAATCTCAGCTTCCGGTATCTTTCTTTTATTAGGAACAATTTCTTTCATATACTTAGCATAAGGAGGCATTTTAAGCATATCAGTCAAACGCATACACAAAAACATAGGTCTAATCATTTCAACAAAGTGCTCAAAATCCTCATCATCCTTTTTCTTGGATGGCTTTGGGGAAAGGGCATGGGTTTCTGAACCCATGGTTGTCTTTCTTTACCATGTTTTCTAGCAACAAAGTCTCTCTTATCATAACGTTGATTCTTTGATTGTGGCTTATCAAGATCAACAGTAGGTTCAATCTCTACATCATTATCATTACTAGGTTGAGCATCAACATGAACATCATTAATAACATTATCACTAGGTTCATGTTCATTACCAGATTGTGTCTCAGCATCAGAAATAGAAATATTATTGTGATTCTCAGGTGTGTCTATAGCAGGTTCACTAGCATGAAAAGTCCTATCAGTTTTCTTTTTCTTTTTAGTACAAGGACTAGGTGCATCTGTATTAGTTCTCTGAGAATCCTACTCAATTCTCTTAGGATGGCCTTCAGGATACAAAGGTTCCTGGGTCATCTTACCACCTCTAGTCATAATCCTAACATCATTATCATTATTCTTACTATTCAACTCATTGAGCAAATCATCCCGAGCTTTAAGTACTTGTTCTACTTGAGTTGTAACCATGGACGCATGTTTACTAATAAACTTAAGATCATTAACAGTTCTACTCATATAATCACCCAAGTGGTCAAGCATGTAAGCATTACTTTTCAATTGTCTACTAACATAAGCATTGAAGCTCTCTTGTTTAATAATGAAATTATCAAACTCATCTAAGCATTGTCTAGCAGACTTATTATGAGGAATATCACCTTCATCAAATCTACCGAGAGAGTTTACCTCTACTACCTGTGTCGGGTTATCAAGACCATGTATTTCCCAATAGGTGGTAAATTTTTAACATCTTCAGCTTTAATACCTTTTTCTTTCATAGATTTCTTTGCCTCTTGCATGTCTTCATGACTGAGAAATAGAATACCTCTTTTCTTCGGAGTTGGCTTCAGAGTTGGTTCAGGAAGTGTCCAATCATTTTCATTACTCAATATTTTATCCAATAGCCATTAAGCTTGCTCAACAGTTCTTTCCCTAAAAACACAACCAACACAACTATCCAAGTGGTCTTTGGAAGCAACGGTTAGTCCATTATAAAAGATATCAAGTATTTCATTTTTCTTGAGAGGATGATCAGGCAAAGCATTAAGTAATCGGAGAAGCCTCCCCCAAGCTTGTGGGAGACTCTCTTCTTCAATTTGCACAAAATTAAATATTTCCTTTAAGGCGGCTTGTTTCTTATGACCGGGGAAATATTTTGCAGAGAAGTAATAAATCATATCCTGGGGACTACGCACACAATGAGGAGCAACAAAATTAAACAATATCTTAGCATCACCCTTTAATGAGAAAGGAAACAATTTAAGGGTATAGTAATAGCGAATTTTTTCCTCATGAGCAAATAGGGTGGCTATATCATTTAATTTAGTAAGATGTGCCACAACCGTTTCAGATTCATAACCATGAAAAGGATCAGATTCAACCAAAGTAATTAACTCAGGATCGACAGAGAATTCATAATCCTTATCAGTAACAAAGATACGTGAAGCAGCAAAAGCGGGATCATATTTCATTCTAGCATTCAAGGATTTTTCTTTCAGCTTAGCTAACAATTTATTAAGATCCTCTCTATCATTGCTGTCGGATTTCAGGTTCCGGCAGACCCTTGAGGTTCGAACACTGGGGTGCGCGCGGAGATTTCGCCTCCTACCTTCCTGCACCCCTCCGCCACGCTAGGATCAAAGCTATGAAAAGAACAACACAAGGGACATAGGGTTTATACTGGTTCGGGCCACCGTTGTGGTGTAATACCCTACTCCAGTGTGTGGTGTGGTGGATTGCCTCTTGGGCTGATGATGATGAACAGTACAAGGAAGAACAGCCTCGCGAGGGTCTGTTCTTGGCTGGGGCGATGAACTGCTGGGAGGAGTTCGGCCACCTTTCTCTATCTCACTCTCTGTCTCTCTGCTTACCACCACTCTACTTGTCGAGCCCTTGGAGGAGACTGAGCCGAACCCCTTGCTACGTGGGTGGCCGGTCCTATTTATAGTGGCCCTGGTCCTCTCCCCAAATATTGAGCGGGAAGGGAGCCAACAATGGCGGGCTAATTTGAAAGGGGACAGCAAGTATCAACTATCCTGACAAAAGTAGTCTTCGCCTGCGCAAAGCTCTAGTGATGACGCCGTCTTGGGCTCCATGGTGACCTCCGTCTCATAGTCCTCCTGGTCTTGGTCTCGTTGCACCAAAATGGCAACCTTTTCCTGATGCCTCGGTACTCCGCGGCTATGCTTGCCCCCTTTGCACCAAAGAGGAAAGGAGGACACTGCGTGGGCTGGCACCCGCCTGGCACCTTGAGTCGTCATGGCTTGCGTCACGGGCACCTCGCGAGGTACCCCGCCTTGATCTCTCCGCCTCCTCGTGAGCCAGCCTGACGAGGCCGTGCCTGAGGAAGCTCCGTGTCGTCCGCCCCGTGAGGCTTGGCCCCTCGCGAGGGTCTTGAGTTTGTGTTGGTGAAGATGGGCCATGCTGGGCCCCCCTTTGAGCCACGCCGCAGGCAGGCAAGTCTGGGGACCCCCATTCCCAGAACGCCGACAGTAGCCCCCGGGCCCAAGGCGCGCCTGTACTTGGCCGTGCAGGGAGGCGGAAGGGCAAGAGCGAAGCGCCGCGGGCCCTAACAGCCTGCGGCCTTGGGCGCCGCGTGGCGGTTGATTGGACGTGGGCGTCTCCACTTCCCCACGGCGCCTCGGCAATTGCTCGGATTGGACAAGTCCCTGCATGCAAAACGGGTCATGATTACCTGCGATCGTGGGGGCCATTGTTTGGCCATCGCCAGCCATAAGTATGGACCGGCGTGCGCCCTTCCATTTCATCCCCCCTTGCTTATCCTTTTTCTTCATGGCCCCGTCGAGGAGGTTCTCAGCCGCCGAGAAGGGGAAGGCTTGCCGGGCTAAGCCCGCCTCTCCCCACCCAAGCGCGGCCGAGGGCGCCCTCACAAGCATCCTGTGGCCACCACGGTGGCTCCCCGCGGCCGTGGAGGCGATCTTCAGCACGGTGACGGGCGGATTGCTGCAGCCGGGGGGCGCGCTCCGGCTGCGCATCCCCCCAGGCCGTGCGTTCGTGCTGCTGAAGTGCTGCCGGAGTTCATCGTGTGATCAGCGGAGCCGGCTAGCACCCGGCTTCCGCTTCCTCGCTTCCTCCTCGGCGAGCTCCCGGGCGGCGCCCCGGGCGGCCTCTGGCTCCAGGCTGACGGCTGCTGTAGCCGGGCCTCATGGGTCTCTCTGGAGGTCTCTGCGGCCGAGAGCCTGTCCCTGGCCCGCGGTTGGCAGACGTTTGCCCGCGCGCGTGGCCTGAGCCATCGGTGCACCCTGCACTTCAAGTTTGACGGCGACGCCACCCTCTACACGAGGGTGTTTGGGGAAGATGGTCGCCGCGCAGGGTGTTGCCCCGAGGGTGACGACCGCGGCTGGGAACCCAGCTCCGGTGATGATGGAGAGAGCAACGCTCGCACGGCTGGCGGCGTTCGGGGTTCCCCAAGCTTCTCCGGTTCTTCTTCAGGCGGCGACTCCTCTAGCGGTGGCCGCGATTAGCCTCCACATCGTCGTGTCTGCTTGGGGGGTGGCAACGTGTCCGCCCGCTGCCGCGCCATGGTGAAGCGCGAGAGGGAGTCCGCCTGAGCTCCGGAGGCAGCTCGGGCCTTCCCTGCGGGCCGGTGTGAGGCGAGCCGCGCCGGATTTGTTCTTCCATTTCCCTTTTTCCTACGTAACAAAGATAATAGTGTGGAGCCCCGCGGGGGCGTGTTTGGGTTATTGCTTGTTAATCATCATTTTGCTTTCGTTACCATACCTTCCGGCTATGTGCCCGAGCGTGGATAGTTCCCGGCCCCAGCCGTGGGGGGCGACCGACCCAGGCCCTTTGTTTGTGTCACAGTGCCCGTGGGGCACGGACTGGAGGGGTGCTCCTGTAAGGGGCCCAAGTCGCAAACTCTTTGAGTGACTAGGATAGGAACACTTGCGAGGGCGCTCGGCTCTTCCCCTCGCGAGGCCTTGCACAAGAGAAACCGAGGCAGGAGAGCGAAAAGCCGAAGAACCGCAAGCCAAGGACGGCAGCAACTTCAATAAAACTCCAAACGAAGAGGAACAAGCCAACTGTGGAAAGCACATGAAAAGCCGCGTCCGGCACCTAGTCTAGTCTTCAACGTCTTCTCACCAGCGCGGAGCTAAGTGCTGCCACTGGGCGTGGGAGGGAGCCCCAGGGCCTGAGGCCGGCACTCCTGAGACTCCGGGGCGTGTACAACCCCAACTCATTATTACGTGAGAGTGTCACGGGCGGCGAGCTTCACAGGAATTGGCCTTCTTCACAGGCTTCGGGCCTTTTCCAAAACGCGATAGCTTCACAGGCACTCACCTTGCTTCACAGGCTCCGGGCCTTTTCCAAAACGCGATAGCTTCACAGGCACTCGCCTTGCTTCACAGGCTTCGGGCCTTTTCCAAAACGCGATAGCTTCACAGGCTCCGGGCCTTTTCCAAAACATGATAGCTTCACAGGCACTCGCCTTGCTTCACAGGCTCCGGGCCTTTTTAGGGGTAGAACCTCCGGAGGTGCTGGATGTTCCATGCATTCTGGACCGGCACTCCCTCTTGAGTCTCCAAGCGCGCGGATCCGGGCCTGGAAACATGAACAACCTTGAACGCCCCCCCCCCCACATAGGAGAGAGCTTGTGCAATCCCTCCCTGGAGAGAACCCGCCTGAGCACGAGGTCTCCTACCTCAAGAGTCCTGGGGCGGATGTTGCGGCAGTGATATCGCCGCAGTGCTTGTTGGTACCTTGCCGCTCGCAGCGCAGCTTCCAGGCGACGCTCCTCCCCTAGCACGAGGTACGTCCCCCGCATGGAGTCCTGCTGCGCCTCGTCGAACGCCAGGACCCGCGCGGAGCGACATCTGACCTCGTGAGGGAGGACTGCTTCTACTTTGTAGACCAGGAAGAACGGGGTCTCTCCAGTCGGCTTGGTCACGGTGGTGCGGATGGACCACAGCACGGACTGCAGTTCGTCGTACCAACCTCTGCCGCAAGCCTCCAGCTTCTTCTTGAATGTCCTGGTATTGAGGCCCCTCAGGACCTCTGTGTTGGCTCGCTCGGCCTGGCCGTTGCTTCGGGGGTGCGCCACTGAAGCGTAGCATATCTGCGTTCCAAGGTTAGCACAGTATGTTTTGAAGAGGTTACTGGTGAACTGCGAACCGTTGTCCGTGATGATGCGATTCGGCACCCCGAACCGGCTCACGATGCCCTTGATGAACTTGACTGCAGAACCCGCAGGAATGGTGCGGACAGCCTCCACTTCAGCCCACTTGGTGAACTTGTCCACGGCAACGTAAAGGTAGCGGTAGCCCCCTAGCACCCGAGGAAACGGACCCAAGATGTCGAGCCCCCAGACTGCGAATGGCCACGAAAGGGGGATAGTCTGCAAGCCCCCTGCCGGCTAATGGATCTGCTTGGCATGGAACTGGCAGGCCCCACAAGCCTTCACTAGTTCAACGGCGTCATTGAGCACGGTGGGCCAGTAAAACCCACTGCGGAACGCCTTGCCAACAAGGGTCCGTGATGATGAATGATGTCCGCAGTCTCCACCATGTATATCTTCCAATAGTTCCTTCCCTTGCTCCCTGGAGATGCAGCACAGGGATACATCGTTTGGTCGCTTCCGGTAGAGCTCTCCATCTTTGATGCAGTATGCCGTGGCCTGGCGCGCCACTCTCTCTGCTTCCTCCTCCTTCTCCGGCAGGGTCCCTTGCGTTAGGTAGCTCCGGAGCTCCGTGATCCAACATCCCTCCTGAGGTTCCATCGTCAGGAGCAGGCGTGCTCCCGAGGCCAGGCCACAAGCCGGAGCTCCTGAGGCAGGTGGCTGAGGGAGCTCCTCCCTGGGTTGAGCCATGTTTGATAATGACGGTAAGGCTAAAGGCTTGAAGAGCCGCTCCTCGAAAACACCAGGCTCCTGAGGTAACCGCCTGGACGCGCGTTTGGCGATGTCATCGGCTTCCTGATTGGTGCCACGGGGCACATGCTGCAACTCCAACCCCCAGAACTGCTTCTCCATCCTGCGGACCTCTGCAAGGTAGGCCTACATGTGCTCATCCTTCGGCTCGTACACCTTGTTGGAGAAATTGACAAGGAGCTGCGAATCGCCCTTGATGGTGAGGCGTTTCACCCCCAGGGCAGCTGCGGCCTTCATGCCCGCTATTAAACCTTCATACCCCGCTATGTTGTTGGAGACCTTTTTGCCTTGCTGGAAATAGAGCTGCACGGCGTAATTCAGCTTATCCTGGGTGGGCGATATAAGCACCGCCCCAGCCCCTGCACCGTGTCTGGAGAACGCCCCATCGAAGTACATGACCCAGCCTTCTGGCGCCTCGCTTCCCGGGGACAGCGACCGATCCTCGTCGGCCTTGAGGCATGGCGCCTCCGTCCATTCTGCCACAAAATCTGCCAACACCGCTCCCTTGATGACTCTGGTCGTGCTGAATTCGAGCTGAAACACTTGCAGCTCTATGTTCCACTCAGTGACCCTCCCAGCTGAATTGGGGCTCCTGAGCACCCTCTCCAGGGGGTATGACGAGACGACCTTGATGGGGTGACCCTAAAAATAGTGCCTCAGTTTGCGTGAAGCCACCAGTAGCGCGAGGAGGAGTTTTTGAGGCATAAGGTACCGTGCTCTTGCATCCCGCAGCACTATGCTGACGAAGTACACTGGGTGCTCAACGAGGTGGAGTGCGTCAATGCTGGTGGCTCCCTTCGGAGACCGTGGCGCCTCTTGAGGCAATGGGGCCTCCTGAGACTGGCCATCTAGAAGAGGGGCCTCTTCCGCCTCTGGTGCGCCCCTCTGTGGCGGTTGATCCTCCTCAGCTGTGATGGTGGTTTCTGTGGGCCTTCCTTGTCCCTGTCCTGCCTTATCCTGGGCTGCTGCCGTGGTTTTGATCCGGCGCTCCTCTCTGACTGCTACCAAGGCTGCGCTGGCGGAGTAGGGAGTGGCGGCGAGGTAGAGCACCAGGGGCTCCTGACGGTGCGGGGCCACCATGACCGGTGGGTTGGTCAGGTATCTCTTGAGATCCTAGAACGCCTTGTCGGCCTCTTCAGTCCAGTCGAAGGGCCCCTTTTTCTTCATTAGCTGGAAGAAGGGCAGGGCTCGTTCCGCCAACTTGGAGATGAAGCGCCCTAGCGCGGTCACGCGCCCCGTGAGCTTCTGCATTTCTCTGAGGGACTTTGGCGGGCTCATGTCTTCCACTGCCTTGACCTTCTCCGAGTTAGCCTCGATGCCTCGGTAGGACACCAGGAAACCCAAGAGCTTGCCCGAGGGGACTCCGAACACACACTTCTCTGGGTTGAGCCGTAGGTTCACTGCGTTGAGGCTCGTGAAGGTTTCCTCCAGGTCTTGTATCAAGGTCCTGGCCTCCCGAGATTTTACCACGATGTCATCGACGTAAGCTTCAACATTCTTCCCGAGCTGCGGGCCCAAGGTGATATGCATCAGCCGCTGAAAGGCCGCCCCTGCGTTACGCAGCCCGAATGGCATGTAGGTGTAGCAGTACACCCCGCACGGGGTTAGGAAGGCCGTCTTCTCGACGTCTTCCACCGCCATCTTGATCTGGTGATACCCAGAGAAGGCATCCAAGAAGCACAGCAGGTCGCATTCCGCAGTGGAATCAACGATCTGGTCGATGCGGGGGAGCAGGAACGGATCTTGCGGGCACGCTTTGTTGAGGTTGGTGAAGTCGACATACATGCGTTCCTTCCCTCCCTTCTTCAGCACAACGACAGGGTTGGCCAACCAATCTGGGTATCGGACCTCGCGAATGACCCCAGCGGCCTCTAATTTGCAGGTCTCTTGGACGATGAAGGCCTGCTTTTCTGTGGACTGCCGCCTGGCCTTCTGCTTCACATGGCGCACGTTGGGGCACATGTTGAGGTGATGCTCGATTACACTCCTGGGGATCCCTGCCAACTGGTCTGGCTCCCAAGCGAATACCTTCTTGTTTGCGCGCAGGAACGCGACCAGGGCCTCCTCCTGCTCGGGTTTGAGGTGGGCACCTATGGTGAAAGTGGCGTTGGTGGACCCGTCCTCATCGACGGGTGCGTGCTTGGTTTCTGCCTTGTCTTGGGTGAACAACTGCTTCTTCTTGGCGGGCGCAGCCCCCTTGGGCTCGGGGGCCCCCAAGTCGGTAGGCTGTGCCGACGCTGCTGTCCTGAAGACGAGCTTGAGCACCCGCAGAGCGTCACCGGTATCCCCGTGCACGGTGAGGACACCGCTGCTCCCGGGCATCTTCATGAGGTTGTACGCTGGGTGCGTCGCGGCCATGAACTGGGCCAGCACTGGGTAGCCGAGGATGGCGTTGTAGGGGAGGCTGATGTGGGCGATGTCGAAGTCGACCAGCTCCGTGCGGAAGTTGTCGTAGGTGCCGAAGGTCACTGGGAGCCGGATCTGCCCCAAGGAGCTGGACGACCTGCCCCCAACGCCTGAGAAGGGCCGGCTGGGCTGCAACTGTTCCAGGGGTATGCAGAGGAGGTTGAAGGCCTCGACTGAGAGCACGCTGAGGCCCGCCCCGCCATCGATAAGAGTTCTAGTGACAGCCACCTGGCAGATGGTGGGGGTGCATAGCATGGGGAGCGCGCCCGAGCCGGCCGAGTTGGAGGGGTGGTCCTCCGGGCTGAAGCTCAGGCCGGTCTTGGGTGCCGCCCGACCCAGGGGAACCCCCTGCCGTGTGGAAGCGGCGCTGACCCGGCGGATGAACGGCTTGACGTGGTAACTTGTAGGCGGCGCCTGCGAGCCGCCCAAGAGGGCCGTGACGACTGTGGGTGTTGGTGCAGCGTGATAGGAGGGGAAGAGGTTGTGGGGCTACGTGGGCGCGCGGAGCACGCGGGACGAAGAACCAGCTGGGGTGAGCGAGTGAGTTGCAGTGCGGCCGTCTTGACGCACGGATGGATGCTGAGACGATGCTTGCTGCTCATCCCCCGCCGGGCCGGTGGCGGCGTTGACGGCAGGCGACGGGGAACGGCGAGGACGCCTGCCGACAGGGGCTGTCTGGGCGACGCGGGAAGCGAGGGCGGCCCGGCGCGCCGCGCGGGCCCGACGTGCGTCATACATGAGTGTGATGGTCGGAGGAGAGCGGAGCGGTGGAAGACGAATTCTGGCGCACCCCTACCTGGCGCGCCAAATGTCGGATTTCGGGTTCCGGCAGCCCCTTGAGGTTCGAACACTGGGGTGCGCGCGGAGATTTCGCCTCCTACCTTCCTGCACCCCTCCGCCATGCTAGGATCAAAGCTATGAAAAGAACAACACAAGGGACACAGGGTTTATACTGGTTCGGGCCACCATTGTGGTGTAATACCCTACTCCAGTCTGTGGTGTGGTGGATTGCCTCTTGGGCTGATGATGATGAACAGTACAAGGAAGAGTAGCCTCGCGAGGGTCTGTTCTTGGCTGGGGCGATGAACTGCTGGAAGGAGTTCGGCCATCTTTCTCTATCTCACTCTCTCTCTGCTTACCACCACTCTACTTGTCGAGCACTTGGAGGAGACTGAGCCGAACCCCTTGCTACGTGGGTGGCCGGTACTATTTATAGTGGCCCTGGTCCTCTCCCCAAATATTGAGCGGGAAGGGAGCCAACAATGGCGGACTAATTTGAAAGGGGACAGCAAGTATCAACTATCCTGACAAAAGTAGTCTTCGCCTGTGCAAAGCTCTGGTGATGACGCCGTCTTGGGATCCATGGTGACCTCCATCTCGTAGTCCTCCTGGTCTTGGTCTCGTTGCAACGAAATGGCAACCTTTGCCTGATGCCTTGATACTCCGCGGCTGTGCTTGCCCCCTTTGCACCAAAGAGGAAAGGAGGACGCTGCGCAGGCTGGCACCCGCCTGGCACCCTGAGTCATCATGGCTTGCGTCACGGGCACCTCGCGAGGTACCCCGCCTTGATCTCTCCGCCTCCTCGTGAGCCAGCCTGACGAGGCCGTGCCTGAGGAAGCTCCGTGTCGTCCGCCCCGCGAGGCTTGGCCCCTCGTGAGGGTCTTGAGTTTGTGTTGGTGAAGATGGGCCGTGCTGGGCCCCCCTTTGAGCCACGCCGCAGGCCGCAGGCAGGCAAGTCTGGGGACCCCCGTTCCAAGAACGCCGACAATTGCAAGCAAAGAAGTCTCTAGCAGTTCCTTCATCCATAACATAACCCTCAGGAGCAACAGGCAATTCATATCTAGGGGGAGAATCATAATCATCATTTTCAATAATATCATCAGTTTCAGTAATTTCATTCTCTCTAACCCTGGCTAGTTGTTCATCAAGAAATTCACCTAGTGGCACAGTATCATCAAGCACAAAATCAGTTTCATCATAAGCATCATGCATAGCAGAAGTGGCCTGATCAATAACATGCGACGTATCGGAATCAATAGCAGGTGTAGGTGTCGCAAGTTTACTCAAAAATGAAGGATAATCAAGTGTAGAGCTAGATGGCAGTTCCTTACCTCCCCTCGTAGTTGAGGGAAAAATCTTAGTTCTTGGATCTTTCAAGTTCCTTATGGTGATCAACAGATATAAATCCCATGTGACTCAGATAATAGAGCTATGCTCCCCGGCAACGGCGCCAGAAAAAGATCTTGATACCCACAAGTATAGGGGATCACAACAGTTTTTGAGGGTAGAGTATTCAACCCAAATTTATTGATTTGACAGAAGGGGAGCCAAAGAATATTCTTGAGTATTAGTAGCTGAGTTGTCAATTAAATCACACCTGAAAGACTTAATATCTGCAGGAAAGTATTTAGTAGCAAAGTAGTATGGAAGTAACAGTGACAGTGGCAAAAGTAATAGTAGCATTTTTGTAGCAATCGTAACAGTGGCAACGGAGAAGTAACTAGGCAAAGATCAATATGTGAAAAGCTTGTAGGCAATGGACCCATGATGGATAATTATGTCGGATGGCATTCACCATGCAACGGTTATAACATAGGGTGACACAGAACTAGCTCCAGTTCATCAACATAATGTAGGCATGTATTCCGAATATAGTCATACGTGCTGATGGAAAAGAACTTGCCTGACATCTTTTGTCCTACCCTCCCGTGGCAGCGGGTCCTATTGGAAACTATGGGATATTAAGGCCTCCTTTTAATAGAGTACCGGACCAAAGCATTAGCACTTAGTGAATACATGAACTCCTCAAACTATGGTCATCACCGGGAGTGGTCCTGACTATTGTCACTCCAGGGTTGCTGGATCATAACATAGTAGGTGACTATAACTTGCAGTACCGGATAAAGAACACAAATATATTCATGAAAACATAATAGTTTCAGATCTGAAATCATGGCACTCGGTTCCTGGTGACAAGCATTAGGCATAGCAAAGTCATAGAAAAATCAATCTTAGAACATAGTGGATACTAGGGATCAAACCCTAACAAAACTAACTCGATTACATGGTAAATCTCATCCAGCCCATCACAGTCCAGCAAGCCTATGATGGAATTACTCACAGACGGCGGTGAGCATCATGAAATTGGTGATGGAGGATGGTTGATGATGATGACGACAACAGATTCCCCTCTCCGGAACCCAAAACAGACTCCAGATCTACCCTCCCGAGGAAGAACAGGGCTTGGCGGCGGCTCCGTATCATAAAATGTGATGAATCCTTCTCTCTGATTTCATCTCCCCGAGAGAGAATATATGGAGTTGGAGTTGAGGTCGGTGGAGGTCCAGGGGGCCCACAAGGTCAGAGGGCGCGCCCCCCACCCTTGTGGCTAGGGTGTGGGGCCCTGGTGCTAATTCTTTCGCCAGTATTTTTTATTAATTTCAAAAGTTATCTCCGTGAAGTTTTAGGTCATTCCGAGAACTTTTTATTCTGCACAAAAATAACACCATGCAATTTTGCTGAAAACAGCGTTAGTCGAGGTTAATTCCATTCAAATCTTGCAAGTTAGAGTCCAAAACAAGGGAAAAAGAGTTTTGAAAAGTAGATACATTGGAGACGTATCACTCTCCCCCGGACACGAACACACGAGCACATTAACACCCCCCCTCTCTTCTAAAGCCCCGACCCCAATATAGATCTCTATGACTTTGTCTCTTGTAAGGATGGCAACTTTACTGACGGGGACGGGTACCCGCGGATACTGTACCTATATCGGCAGGGTATGGGCACAATTTTATACCCATGGGGAGTACCCATACCCTACCCGTTAAGTCATGGGTAGGGCACAGGTATAGCCTTATACCCATGGGTATATCCATGCCGTACCCATTTATACTAACATGCATGTTACACTTCTGATGTTATTTGGTGAGTTTGTAAACCTACTTTAAAGTTGCCACCAATTGTCAATTTGAAGTGAGATTGTCTTGTGCTCATCTATTTGTTGTTGAGTTTAGATAAATGTTTTTCATCAAATGTGTTATGAATGAATATAAAATTATGAATAACTTGTGTACAATTTGACCTACCCATCCAGTACCCAATGGGTATATGGGTACGGGTAAAGTTTCATACCCATGGGTACAGGTATGGGTACAACTTTGTATCCATTAACTACACGGGTATGGGTATGGTATTGCTCTACCCGCCCCATGCCCTACCCATTGCCATCCTTAGTCTCTTGGGCATGCATGCATCTCTTCCCCCACTCTCTAGGTCTCCCGACATCTCTCTTTCCCAAGCACACAAACTATATAGAGTGTATCTTTCCCATACACACAAAATGTCGCCCCCAAACTTCTATCTCCCTAGTTATGTGGTTCTCGCACACTCACCTCACACACCACCCCCACTACAAACAAGCACACTTTGTCCCCTTGTGCACCACTCTCCTCTTTCTATCTCTCCCACATGCGGACCCGCCCCAGCTCCTTCCCTGTATACATATATGTCGTGACTCTTTCCATAGCTCCCTACTATATCATCATTCTCAATCTAGCACATTATTCTCTACACCATACATTCTAGATCTTTCATGAAGTGCCTATCACACACATGATGACTCGCTTCCCTTGCGTCTCCATACATAGGCCACTTCCGAACAACATCAACATTGTCTCCCTATCTATACGCCACTTCTGCACACAAACGACCCCTCTCTTCCTCTCTCTCTCTCTCTCTCTCTCTCTATCTCTATCTCTATCTCTCTCTCTCTCCCTCGCTAGCTCTCTCTCGTTCTCATACCCCTCTCCCACACACACTCGATGTCTCTTCCAAATAGTCTGCTCCCCACCCGCACCCATGCTATCCCGCTACTACACATGCCTTCGTCTCTCTTTGACACACATGTCACACCATTCCCCCTTCCCTATACTAGGTTTACATCATTAGTGGTCTCTCTTCTCCACATACACACACTCCTTTTCACACACACACACACACAAACACACACAAACACCCATCTATTTGGATCCTTCTTTTAAGACACACACCCTTGCATATTCTCTCCAGCTCTAGGTATGTATATATCCCCCCTCTCTCTCTAGCTCAGATGCACACCAAAATTCTCCATCTCTCTAACTCACACATCTCTCCCCATGTCCGCATGTGTATCTCACACACTTACTCTCTAATTATGTCTGTGTGTCTCCATGTTACACAACGTAAAGCCCCATGCACATGTCTCTCTCTATCCTCCACACATAGAGACACAAAGAATCTCTTATCATTGCCTTAGTGTCTACACATATCACACACGCACGCTGTCTCTCTCTCGCACACACGCTCAACAAAGGTTTTCCCGTGAATAACTTACCGTCTATTCATCAACAATCGTGGCAGTATGGCGAACATGAGATGTGGAAAACAATAAATCTACACGTGCTAGACCACATAGTATGACTACTAGGACTAGAGCAAGACGAAAGCGCGACGCCGTCACCCTCTCCTTATCGGCGATGGGAAAACCTTTGTTTTACATAGTTGAGAAGTCATTGTGCTAAGGCCCCACATGTTGAGCCGTTGAATAGAATGTAGATCCAAGTTTACGGAAACAAGTATCGATAATATGTTTGTATCTCCATACTTTTATTTATTCTCTTATAAAAAACCGAGTTGGTGACGATGGTATACGCCTGCCTCCTTGCAATATAGACCGTCCGATCTATATCTGACAGATAGAAATTAAATTAAAAGATACCCACACCTCTCTCCACATTTGTACACAAGTCCTTCCCTCGTTCATGCTTATCTCCAACAACCTCATTGTTGAGCAATTAATAAAGGAAGCCTCTGGAACAAACTGGCATGGTGGTCCCTGCCGGCGTCGTCCATCCCCATGCCTCCGCTCAGTCCAACCACCAATCACCACCACGCCCCACTCCTCCTCACCTTATCTCTCCTCTTTCTCGAGATATCATTAGTTTTTACACATGGGATTACTCCCGCATGGGTCAATCACAACAGGTGTTTTATAAAAAAATGCTTCTTGATGTTCCATGCAATGCACGGACATCTTGCTAGTACTCCTACAGAAGACTTAGTTGGTGATGATGGTGTGTCTGCCATCATTCATTTCTGACCATTAGATCTACATCTAATGACTATGAGGTAAGTTGTTGCCTTTTCTCACCAACATCCCACTTCTCTACCAATTTGCAGAAAAACCCATAATTAGTATCTTAAAACCAACCACATCCCTCCCTCACCTCACCAAAATAGCCCAAGGAATATATTCTAATTGAAACATAATATATCTCTAGTGATATATTTAGATCAAAATTAGAGTGTTTTCTATCAAGTTTGTGAATAAGTATTATTCTAATTATGATCTGTTGCAACACACGTGAACATTGCTAGTATTTCCAACCATGCAAAAAATGCTAGTATTTCCATTGTTTCGAGTTTCCATCAAGATATTAGTCACTCATGGTTGATATTTCGTTTCAATTACGTACACATAGGCACTATGTAACTAGCCGTGCTTATTGGCTTCCAAAGCTTAACTTTCACTCCTACTTACAGTATGTAGAGTATTTAACAAAAAACTACCACTTTCAACTAGCCCTAGTGTGGGGATATAACTATTGGGTATGACCCGCCTAGGAGGGGCCGGGTCATGCCATTGGCGGCTTAAGAAGAGATGGCCCAAGAGGATGATGAGGATGGCAGTCCATAGAGCAAGCTCATTGAAAGCCCAAGACCCGGAGGTAACTTGAGGTCCATGGGTATGATCCGCAGTATTGTGTAACTTGTATTACAAGGCAATCTTAGTTAGTCACCGGGTCGGACACGTTGTGTATGAGCCGGCCGGGACTCTGTAAGCCGCCAGGCATCAACCTGTGTATATAAAGGGGTGACCCAGCGGCGGGTTAAAATAAGAAACAACATGTCGAGAACTAGGTCAAGCATATTCGCTCCCTGGTAATCGAATCCCAAGCAATACAACCCCAAACTGGAGTAAGCCATTACCTCCTTGCGAGGGGCCGAACCAGTATAAACTCTCTAAGTCCTTTGTCCAGATTAACCCCTTCAAGCTAACCTAGTTGCGATGGCTCCACACCTAAGTCCTTTCGCTAGGGCATGTGCCATGTTAAATCCACGATAGTTGGCGCCCACCGTGGGGCCAGCGCATGGTGGTTTCGAGTTCTTGAAGGGCAACTTCACAGGGATCAAGGGATACGCCATGGGCCGGATGACCAAGAGTCGTCACGACAAGCTCTACATCGACGATGCAGGCTGGGATCCCGAGGCCGGCTCAATCGAGTACGGGTACCGGGTCCCCTTCGGCGGAATCCACGTCTTCAGTGGCAAGATCGGCGAATCGGGCCTTGAGCCAGACACCTGCACCGACATCATCGAGATGGCTCAGCGTGCGCGACCCGCCAAGAATCAAACCGCTGTGAAGCACACCCTCGTGGGTTTCATCCATGGGGCGGAACTTAAGGAAGGATCTGTGTCTGGTGGTGAGACGGACATCTACTCTGATGGTGAGTCGTCAACCGGTGAGACCTATTCAATGTACCAAGTGCATGATGGCCGGCTTGGGGGTTGTTCCGATGGCGACAGTATTCCGGGCCCTATGAGCCGCCGAACAGGGTTGCAATCTTCGTGGCTGCCACACAACCAGTGCTCGGTTCGATGACCACCGCAGCCATGACCTCCAGTTCAACGGTTGGGGCTAGCGGCTCTGCGCGCCCGCCAGCTTAGGTTCTGACTGAATTGTTGGATGCTTTGGCGGCTTTGAGGGGTAGAGGTGACCCCAGACACTCAAGAGCAACATAAAGTGGATGTTGCGAAGCTACGAGATGAGATAGCATAGGCCAAGGAGGAGTTGGCGGTGGAGAATGCTAGGATGGCCATAGAGAGAGCTGCTTTGGACGCTTAGGCACACCGGATTCATGTAGACTCTTTCCAGCTTACTTTGGATCAAAACGCTTCAAATGCCATCATGAGGAGGAGGCACCAGAGTTGCTTACCTCCGGTTTACGAAGCGAGAAACCTCTTCAACACACTTGGGGCAGGGACCAGTGACCCGCCTATGGTGAACCGGGCGGTTGAGGCGCTCGTGACCGGAGCGTCGGTTCAGCCGCGTATTGCGAATCCGCCTCGTTTGGATATGACTCCACCTCAGCATGTTCCGACACCTCTGGGTCATTATTCTAACCCTCTAGATAACATGATTGCTGCGGCAACATGATTGGCGGCTCTCCCAGTTGAAGGTGAGTATCCGGGGGCGGTAGAGACACGGAGGGCCAGAGAGCTTCTACAGACAACAATTGCTCAACAAGCGTGAGGGAGTCCTGGATTAGGGGGTGTTTGGATAGCTGGACTATACCTTCAGCCGGACTCCTGGACTATGAAGATACAAGATTGAAGACTTCGTCCCGTGTCCGTAAGGGACTTTCCTTGGTGTGGAAGGCAAGCTTGGCGATACGGATATGTAGATCTCCTACCATTGTAACCGACTCTATGTAACCCTAACCCTCTCCAATGTCTATATAAACCCGAGGGTTTTAGTCCGTAGGACACAACAATCATACCATAGGCTAGCTGGTAGGGTTTAGCCTCTCCGATCTCGTGGTAGATCTACTCTTGTACTACCCATATCATCAATATTAATCAAGCAGGACGTAGGGTTTTACCTCCATCAAGAGGGCCCGAACCTGGGTAAAACTTCGTGTCCCTTGCCTCCTGTTCCCATCCGGCCTAGACGCACAGTTCGGGACCCCCTACCCGAGATCCGCCGGTTTTGACACAGACATTGGTGCTTTCATTGAGAGTTCCTCTGTGTCGTCGCCATCAGGAAGGATGCCTCGCCCCGTCTTTAAAGACGGCACCGTTGCTAAGGGAGCTTTGGCTGTTGGCCAAAACCTCCGGCTAGGTGGTTTTCTTATGACCGCCTGTTCGGCTTCTGCGCCGACAATGACCTCTCGAGCCATCGAAATCAATCTTCATGTCAGCTCAGAACTCGCCGAGCAGTTAGATCCAATGGAGCTCTCCTCCATAAACGAGCTCTTGGATCACATTGCCGCCCTGGGAGTCGCTATGGATTACGACCAGATTGGGCCTAAACCCGATCCAAGAGAGATTAACTCTCCCCAAGTCACCCATCATGTTGCCGTCGTAGAGGGACAGTGCAGCGACCCTTCATCTATCTTAAGGACTAGCTACGTCCGGATTCCCGATCCCTCCAAGCCGGATACCTGCGGATGGAAGGATATCACTCAAGACTTGAACTTAGAGTCAGGCGACGGGCTGGATTCATTGGACAACACCCAGGAATCCAAATTTTCGAGTTCAGAAATTCCTCGGCCTCTGAGCCTTAGATTGGGTGAGGCTTCGTATTTAATTCCACCCACCCACCCGAACTTAAGTGATCTATCCCAAATCAGGCAAGAGCCCGAAGAAACAGTACATCATTACTGGGCCAGATTCCTCCTAGTTAGGAACAGGATAAGGGACTGCGGCGAGGAAGACGCAATCTCAATCTTCTGCAATAATTGCACAGACAAGGGAATCCTCAACGCCATAAGTTTCCGTGATATTACACGCTTCGCTGACTTGGCGTCCATTGTATGAAAGTACTGTGTGATGGAAAGCGCCTGGAAAACCGAAATAAAATTTTGGGACGATCCGGCCCTGAATACAAACCCAGTCCAAAATAAAAGGGTGCATCATCGCCAGACACCCGGGTCAAACATTAAAAAGCAAAAATCCTCTACAGGGCATGGAACCGTACTGGAAGGATGGCTTAATGGACCCTATAAAATTCACAGTACAGAGGACGCCACACCAACTCACAGCCTTAGAGCATGTTGGATACTCCGGCAGGTGGCCAAAATTGGCAAAGATCTCCTAATCCCGGAGGCCACAGAAAGCCACCCCAGAGACACCAATACAGTATTAACAGTCTTCGAGACTTTTGCATCAAATAATATGCGAAAAAGGACACTCCACAGCCTTGCCGAAGTCTACCAAGTAGCAACAATAAACCCATGGAGTGACACGGCTATTACCTTCAATGTCAGTGATGAACCTAAATTCCGAACAGCCCGAGCACCAGCCGCATTGGTCCTCAGTCGAATAGTGGATGACTTTCGCCTTACCAAGGTACTCATGGACGGCGGCAGCGGATTGAACCTCATTTATGAGGAAACCCTTCAAAAAATGGAAATAGACTAGAACCACATTGAGCGAAGCAGCACAACCTTTAGAGGAATAATACCCAGTCGGGAAGCGCGCTGTATAGGAAAAATCACCCTAGATGTGGTGTTCGACACGCCGGATAATTACAGGTCCGAAGAGGTCACGTTCCATGTGGCTCTATTCAGCAGCGGTTATCACGCTCTGCTAGGGCGGGAAGCATTTACAATCTTCCAAGCAATACCCCATTACGGGTACATGAAGCTCAAGATGCCCGGGCCTAACGGGATCATCACTCTCGCTAGTGATCCGGACATAGCACTCCGCACCGAAAACAAGACAGCCGCATTGGCCCTCGAGGCACTATCCGAAGCCCTAGCGGCTGAGGAACTGACTGCGCTGCGCTCCATGGTGAATAGGGACGATGTGGTACTCGACAAAAGATCCAAGTCCACCTCCTTTAAACCGGCGGACGAAATAGTCAAATTCCAGGTCCATCCAACGGACCCCAATAAAACAGCTTCCATCGGGGCACAATTAAACCCTGATGTTGACGCCGCATTGCGAGAGTTCCTACGAGAGAACTGGGTCATTTTCGCCTGGCACCCTTCAGACATGCCAGGAATCCCACGCAGGCTGGCCGAGCACAGCTTAAATATCCTAAAAGGATTCAAACCTATCAAACAAGCTCTTCGGCGTTTTTCCGAACCTAAGAGACAGGCCATGGGAGAGGACCTAGCAAAGCTATTGGAGGCCGGATTCATCAGAGATATAAAACATCCGGACTGGCTAGCAAACCTGGTGATGGTACCAAAGAAGGACAAATCCTGGCGCCTGTGCGTTGATTTTAAAGACCTTAACAATGCTTGCCCAAAGGATCCCTTCCCCCTCCCCCGCATCGACCAAATTATCGATGCTACCGCAGGACATGATTCGTTGTGTTTCCTCGACGCATATTCCGGCTACCATCAAATCAAGATGGCAGAATCAGACCAAGCCGCAACGGCATTTATCACACCATACGGCCCATTCTGCTTCAACACAATGCCCTTCGAGCTCAAAAATGCCGGCGCAACATATCAGCGCATGATTCAGACATGTCTAGCAAACCAGATCGGCAAAACAGTGGAGGCATATGTAGATGATGTGGTCGTGAAAACAAGACATGTCGAATCTCTAGTAGATGACTTGAGGCTCACATTTGATAACCCCCGAACATACGAGATCAAGCTCAACCCGGAAAAATGCGTTTTCGGCGTTCCAGCCGGAAAGCTCTTGGGCTTGATTGTATCCGGTAGAGGAATTGAAGCAAATCCAGCCAAGATCCGAGCTCTGTCACAATTGGATATCCCAAAGGACCTCAAACAAATACAAAAGTTAACTAGATGCGTGGCAGCTCTAAGCCGCTTTATCTCCCGCTTGGGAGAAAAGGCCCTACCCCTTTACCGCCTCCTTCGGCGCACCGAACACTTTGAATGGACGGATGCAGCCACAGCCGGACTCGACGAAATAAAAGCCATATTGGCAACAAACCCAGTCCTGGCCGCGCCAAACATTGGCGAACCAATGCTATTGTACATTGCAACAACACATCAGGTTGTGAGCACAGTGCTCGTCGTCGAACGAGAAACGGACGGACACAAATCCCCCCTTCAAAAGCTGGTCTATTATGTGTCCACTGTCCTCACTCCGTGCAAATCACGATACCCGCATTATCAAAAGATTTCATACGCGGTATTCATGGCATCCCGGAAGCTACGACACTATTTTCAAGAGTGTTCAATAACAGTAGCCTCGGAAGTACCACTTAAGGATATTATAAACAACCGTGACGCAACGGGAGGATTGCAAAATGTGCCATTGAGCTCCTCCCGTTCGACATAACTTAACAGCCACGGCGAGCCATCAAGTAGCAAGTTTTGGCCGACTTCGTCGTAGAATGGACGGAGGCCGAACTCCCTAAAGAGTACGGCACATATTCAAATGGGATCATGCATTTCGATGGCTCCAAGATGTTGGCCGGACTAGGGGCTAGCGTCGTTTTGACGTCCCCCACAGGAGACATAGTTCAATACGTACTCCAGATTATGTACACAGACTCCAACAATGCAGCCAAATATGAGGCTCTTTTACATGGTCTCCGGATGGCATTATCCATGGGCATTCAATGCCTAGAGGTGCGCGGGGACTCGAACCTCGCAATATCCCAAATAAATGCAGACTTCGATTCCAAGGATCCAAAAATGGCAGCTTACCGCAACGCCGTCCTAAAAATGTCAGCTCGGTTCGAAGGGCTTGAATTTCACCATATAGCCCGGGAAAATAATCAGGCGGCAGATGTCCTAGCACGCATCGGTGCAAAATGCGATGTAGTCCCCCCCCAACATCTTCTTGGAAAGGTTGTTCAAGCCATCCATAGTATGGGAAGAGGAGCCGAACAATAATAGCCCGGACCCAACCGCACTGTCCGACACCGAACATTCTGACACAATCGGAGGCTCTGCCAATGAAATAACACCTTCAGCCCACGTAATAATGACCGTCATTGCCCCGTGGACAAAACCATTCCTCGCCTACCTTACTAGGCAGGAACTCCCCGAGGACCAAAATGAGGCACGCTGCATAGTGCGGCGATCCAAAGCCTACAAACTCCACGAGGGAGAGCTTTATAAGAAAAGCACTACCGGAGTCCTTCAAAGATGCATATCCGAAGAGGAAGGGCGGAACCTCCTGGCTGAAATTCATGCCGGACTCGGCGGTCATCACGCTGCAGCTCGGTCCCTTGTAAGCAAGGCCTTCCGTACAGGCTTTTATTGGCCGACGGCCCGGGCAGACGCCCATGACTTAGTCCAACGATGCGTCGGTTGCCAGATCTTTGCAAACCAAAGCCATATGCCACCCACCGCCCTCCAAACTATCCCCATCACTTGGCCCTTCGCGGTCTGGGGGCTTGACATGGTTGGACCCCTTAAAGGAGGAACCCACAAGCAAAAACACTTACTGGTCATGGTGGATAAGTTCACCAAATGGATAGAAGCCAAGCCTGTTAAGAAGGCCGAATCCGGACCGGTGATAGACTTTATATCCGGGGTTGTACACCGTTACGGCGGCCCCCACAGCATCATCACTGATAACAGCACGAACTTTACGGCCGACGAGGTAAAACTCTGGTGCAAAAACATGGGCATCAAGCTCGATTATGCTTCCATCTATCACCCACAAACTAACGGCCAGGTCGAACGTGCAAATGGTCTTATCATGAGCGGCATCAAACCCAGATTAGTGCGGTCCCTCAAGGAATCTAACACGCACTGGGTAGAGGAGCTCGACTCCGTACTCTGGGGGCTGCGGACCACGCCGAATCTCACCACTGGATACACACCATTCTTTATGGTGTACGGTGCAGAGGCAGTTTTGCCTTGCGACATAATTCATGACTCACCTCGAGTGTGCATGTACGAAGAAAGAGAAGCCGAGCTCAATCGGCAGGACAGTTTGGACGCATTGGAGGAGGAGCGTGACGTGGCAAAAGCCCGTTCCGCATTCTATCAATAGCAGGCTCGAAGACACCAAAGCAGAGAAGTACGGGCCAAAAATTACAATGTTGGCGAATTAGTTCTACGCCTGCCGGACAAGAAAAAGGACAAACTCAAGCCCAAGTGGGAAGGTCCCTTCATAATTGACCAAGTCCCGACTGGTGGAGCGTACCGCCTGCGAGATGCATCGGATAACCAACTCGAGCCAAACCCATGGAACGCAGCCTGTCTCCGAAGATTCTATGCCTAGTGTTGGACTCTGTGTTCGTCTCCTTCCTCTGTCCATTTTTTATATACTGTCTGTCTTACATTTCTCTCCTTCTCCCCTTCCTTTCTCTTATAGCCTTTAAAGGCTCATCAAATGACGTTCTATTCGCACTCATTAAACCTGGGGGCTTCTTTTAACAGAAGCTTATTTATACGGGCTTCATGCCCAACACATGTGTTACACTTCTGCATGTACCTTTCATTTCACCATTATATGCATTGATATGACTTAAGCTTTGGCCAAGCTGGGTTGCCTGGCTCCTGTGCTTACCCCTACGTTCCCGATTATTCGGCTAGGCGGTAAAGGGAGCACCTCTGCGATTGTTACTGCCGGATCAGCCGGATGTGTACCTCAGGCTGGGTGAAGCCGAAAGCTAGCGTTCTTAAGGGAATATTCGGTCGGTGACCTAAAAGATGATCTTTTCACTTATTTATTTATGCGCCCCCAGATGCTATTTCCCGCGTCTTTTTCACAGAATGGGCATGCACTTTAGGGCATGCCTCCCAGGGAAACGAACTCCTAACGGAACTATTCTCCCTGGAAGATGTTTCTTACTAACCATGTAATATAACACAACTAGTCGGGTACTTGTCTGTTCACGCACTAATGACCCCTACGCCTGGTCTTCATGCATTCCCCGGTTCTTATATAACCGCATGGGAATTCGGACACACTCCGGACCATCAGGTCCCGAGGCTGAAGCGAAAAGGTCGGCCATGACAAACGATCTACAATCCGGCTAGAAGGCATTATAAATGTCAATTAAATTACATAGTCATTGTGACTGATTGTATTCCTCTTCAATACCATCTAACAGGCTATCTAATTTATAGTGCTGCTGGGAATACTTTGCGGCCAATTCTACTTGGCCATATACTAAGCTTACAGGGATCTCCTTCCCATCGGGCCCCACAGGACCGACCTCGGCCATGTGGTTGGGGTCAGCCTTTGTGTACCGCGTCTTCACTATGGCCCAGGCCTCCCTAGCGCCTTGACGGCAGGCCGATATCTTCCACAATCGGAAGCACCGCCGTGCTCCCTTTAGCTTCTCCGCAAGCTCTCCAAGACCTTCGGGCATGGAGATGGATGGCCACAAGGCCTGGGCGACGCCTTGCATCGCCTGCCGAACTCGCTCGAGCAGTTGCGAGAGCTCGGGAAGAAGGTCACCCGTAGAACCGGGCATCTCCTCTGCAGGACGACCTGTTAGCACACCTACAGACATTACTCTGTTAGTCAACTTCCCCGCCGATTTTTTTTCAAAGGTTCGTTCAAGCACTTACTAAATATGCCACGCCGAAGCCGCTGATTCTCCTTAACGGAGTCTGACAGCTGGGCACAAACATCTTTCAGGTTGACGCCCAGCTTGGTGTTGGCATCTTGGAGATTGTTCTTCTCCCGCCTCACCTTTGTCAGCACCTTCTCACCAGCCTTCAGCTGGCGTAGGAGTTGTTGCCTTTCTGGATTCAATCCGGCGCCATCTGCAATTTCATTTGTCAGATTCACACCCATGCCGTGCTTCACAAAATACTTATCTTTCGAAGTGTATATTACCAGAGGGGGTCTCCTTGGGCTCCCCTGCCGTGGCTAGTGCGGCCTCAAGTTGGGCTTTGCACTCTTCCAGCTCCTGGGACAGTAGGGAATTCTTTTCTGTAAGAACCTGCATAACAAATGATCCTTAAATCAGTTACTCTAACTGTTTCAAGTCTCGGGGGCTACTGGTATATATATATATATATATATATATATATATATATATATATATATATATATATATATATATATATATGTATAATTACCAAAATTTTCTTACCCGTATGTCTTTTACATATTGCTCCGTGGCTCTGGCTAGACCATTTTGAGCGGCATGGAGGTACGCATCTCCCGAATTTAAGGCATCTAATGCCTCTTGGGAGAAACAAGCGTCGCAAAGAATTGTCCGGCGACGCCTGTGGTTCATGGCACTCTCCACCTCAGAGTTGGTGGTAGACAACCTGTCCACATCCTCCGTCGGAGGAGCGTCTGGTGCGCGCCTTGTGTTCGCCTCCGCCTCCGGACCAGGCTTTGGAGCCTGGCTGGTGGAGGCGCGATTGGAAGCCTCTCCGGATATAGTCCGGCGAGGTCTCTTTGTCCTGAAGAGAGCACGAGTGTTAATATGCCTTGAAGGTGAAACACCTGGGATAAGGGGGCGCACCATACCTTTGCGCTGACGCCTCGGTCCGGATTGCACCTCTTTTCTGCCGACGGGGCCCCGCGGCCCCTCGTTGGCTTGTCGCCGCAGGTTCGGCCTCCCGTCTCAAAAACCTCCCCTGCAAAGCTCAGTTGTAATCAGGAAACTGAAAACACGAGAGGGCAGACCCCTATTCGGGGTACTGGGACTTCGATCTCAGTTACCTGGGAGCCCGGGATTAGCCCTGGGTAATCAGCCGTAATGGCTACCAAGGCGTTATCCTTGCTCAATTGATGGAACACTCCATCAATCAGCTCCATAGATAAGTCCGGATCCTCTTGAGAGGCCGGGTCGAGGGACCGTCCTGGGTCCTCGAGTTGTGGAGGAGGGTTGTTTATTTCTTTAACAGCCTGGTGCAGTTCCTGCGTTGAAGTCGTTAGACTAAATATTTAACAATGGGAATATAAAACTGATGGGCAAGTAAATGTGACCACTTACCCATCTTGGGGGATTGTACATAGAAAATCCACCCTGTGGGTCGACGCAGAGAAATTCCTCCTCTTCTCCCTTGTACAAAGCGGAGAAGGTCTTTGTTAGAGCGCAGCCAAATCCGTCCCCTTACGGCCGTAGCAGGTGGCGTCGTCCTCCCCGTTGAAGTCCCACATGGTGGCCTCTATACTGTAGTGGCTGCACCCCTCGCATGATGCATGCGGCCATGACCCCGATCATGGTCAGTCCGGAATGAGCTAACAATCTTATCCGGCCCATCAGGTAAAGAACGTCCTTGTCACTTTCCCTCTGAGGGCTCCGTGGACGCCAACTTAGGCGCTTCTTTAGTGGAGCACTGTCGAACTCAGGGAGGCCGATCCGGATAGGATCCGGCAGCGGGACGTCCTCTATGTAAAACCATTCCGAAGGCCAGTCCTCGGACGCCTTCTTTGGGGTTTCGGATAGATATCCGGTTCCGGCGATGCGCCACACTTCGGCTCTGCCCACTTGATATATTGACCCCTTCTGAGAACGGGGCACAAGGCAGAATAGCTCTTTCCACAGCCCGAAATGGGCCTCAACACCCAAAAACAGCTCGCAGAGGGCTACGAAGCCCGCGATATGCAATACGGAGGCAGGCGTAAGATTGTGTAGCTGGAGGCCATAGAACTCCAGGAGCCCCCGGAGAAACGGATGGATTGGAAATCCGAGCCCTCTTATTAAATAAGGGACATTGAATACCCGCTCTCCTTTGGAGGGATTAGGGGCACTCTCTGCTTGCTCTCCGCCATTATAGATGGCTAGACCGGCTCGAACCGGGACCATATAGGCCGGGGGGAGAAATACCTTGGTCTGGAGCATCACTAGCTCACTATGCGGGATGGAGCATCTCTCCCAATATCCAGGCTGAGGGCTGGAAGGGCGAAAGGAGGAGTTGCGACGGCTGGCCATGGTGGAATGGACCTTTGTCGGATGCGCTCTGATGAACACTCGCGAAGGGGAGAAGGTGTGGTTTGGATCTAAATCCTCGTCCCCTTAAATGGGCGGCTCATTTACGCGGCTAGGGGTGTGGATGTAAAAACACTCAGACTTTTCATATTCGTTTGACACATGGGAGATAGCCATTATTGGGCATAGAAGCGAAGGAGCGCAGCATTTACAAGAAACCGGACTTTATTCAACAGGTACACGGAATTTGGAGGAGAACCCGCCTTGCAATGCCGAAGACAATCTGCGCGCCGGACTCATCGTCATTGAAGCCTGGTTCGGGGGCTACTGAAGGAGTCCTGGATTAGGGGGTGTTTGGATAGCCGGACTATACCTTCAGCCAGACTCCTGGACTATGAAGATACAAGATTGAAGACTTCGTCCCGTGTCCGGAAGGGACTTTCCTTGGCATGGAAGGCATGCTTGGCGATACGGATATGTAGATCTCCTACCATTGTAACCGACTCTATGTAACCCTAACCCTCTCCGGTGTCTATATAAACCGGAGGGTTTTAGTCCGTAGGACACAACAATCATACCATAGGCTAGCTTCTAGGGTTTAGCCTCTCCTATCTCGTGGTAGATCTACTCTTGTACTACCCATATCATCAATATTAATCAAGCATGAATTAGGGTTTTACCTCCATCAAGAGGGCCCGAACCTAGGTAAAACTTTGTGTCCCTTGCCTCCTGTTACCATCCAGCCTAGACGCGCAGTTCGGGACCCCCTACCCAAGATCCGCCAGTTTTGACACCGACATTGGTGCTTTCATTGAGAGTTCCTCGGTGTCGTCGCCATCAGGAAGGATGCCTCGCCCCTTCTTTAAAGATGGCACCGTTGCTAAGGGAGCTTTTGCTGTCGGCCAAACCCTCCGGCTAAGTGGTTTTCTTATGACCGCATGTTCGGCTTCTGCGCCGACGATGACCTCTCAAGACATCGAAAACAATCTTCGTGTCAGCTCGGAACTCGCCGAGCAGTTAGATCCAATGGAGCTCTCCTCCATAAATGAGCTCTTGGATCGCATGACCTCCCTGGGAGTCGCTACGGATTACGACCAGATTGGGCCTAAACCCGATCTGAGAGAGATTAACTCTCCCCAAGTCACCCATCATGTTGCCATGGTAGAGGGACAGTGCGGCGACCCTTCATCTATCTTAAGGACTAGCTACGTCCGGATTCCCGATCCCTCCAAGCCGGATACCCGCGGAGGGGCGGATATCACTCAAGACCTGAACTTAGAGTCAGGCGACGGGCTGGATTCATTGGACAACACCCAGGAATCCAAATTTTCGAGTTTGGAAATTCCTCGGCCTCTAACGCTTGCCTAAGGATTTCAAGGGCCCTGTAAGGTGCCTAACTACACGGTGGATCAACCCCCAGAAGCTTGGATTGAGAGCTATGAGATGGCTATAGAGATGCTGGATGTTACTGATGCTGCATGTGCTAGGTATTTCACCATGATGTTGGATGGGTCAGCCCGTAACTGGTTGAAAGGACTGCCCACTAACTACATTGGTTCATGGGCGGAATTGAAGTCCCGTTTCATTCCGAATTTCAAAGATACATGCAAGTAGCCCATGTCGATTCCTGATTTAGATACTTGTGTCCAAGGTGAGGGTGAGTCAACGACCCATTGGGTGTGCAGGATCCTGACTATTATTCATTTCTCGGACAATATTAATGTCGGCTCGGTTGTCCTCATGTTAGAAAAGAATTGTCATTTCCTTCCCCTCAAGCAGAAGCTAGGGCGGCTTAAGCGCCACTGTAATGATATGGGGGAGCTCATGGCGGCTCTCGTCAAATACGCCGACTCAGATAGCACCAAAGATCCAGAACCTGATGAAGAGAAAGCTGGCAAGGGGAAGAAGAATAGCAATGGAAATGGCCAGCAACATCATACGGCGGGTCGGGGCAATAACGGCAAGCGCAAGGCTGAAGGTAGTTCAGACTTTGTGGCTAATACCAATGCTCAGAACGGTAACCAGCATCGTAAAGGGAAGGCATTCCCACCCTAGCTTGGCGGGCCAAAGTTTAATATTGAGGCGGTAATGAATCAGCCTTGCCCGAAGCATAGCACCCCGGATAAGCTGGCAACCCATATGTGGAAAGATTGCTTCATCATGAAGGAATACAGGGATTACTGCCTTAACCAGGACCGCAATAATGGTAATGGCCCGCATAGAGGGTCAGGTTCCGGCTCACACGGACCTGGCTATGGAGGCGGCGATTCAAGTTCCGTTTTTCAGGGGCAAGGTAACCAAGGCGGTTTCAATCAGCAATCTGGTCAAGGGAACCAACAACAGCAGTCTGGTTATCAGAGTAATCCGAAGTAGCTCAACAGTGGTCAGTATCATGTGTTCACCATGAATTTATGCAAACGGAACCAGAAGGTTCATAAAAGGGCGGTGAACGCAGTTGAGCCGGCGGTCCCTCGCTACTTGCGGTGGTCTGAACACCCAATTGTATGGAGCCGCGAGGATCACCCGCCCCGGGTTGACAATCTGGGTCAGTTAGCTTTGGTGGTTGCACCTCAGGTTGGAGGGTACAAGTTCACTCAAGTACTCATGGATGGGGGCATCAGCATAGATATCCTTTACTATGAGACTTTTCATCGTATGAGTTTGACTGATAAGGATCATAAGCCATCTAATACTGTCTTTCGTGGTGTTGTGCTTGGTAAGTCGGCGTATCCAGTGGGCAAGATAGCTTTGGAAGTGTCTTTCAGTGATGATCATGATTCCAGAGCTGAGACATTGACCTTTGAGGTGGTCAAGATAAAGAGCCCTTATCATGCCTTGTTTGGGCGGCTGTCTTATGCCAAGTTTATGGAAAGGCCCTGTTATGTTTATCTGCAGCTTAAGATGCCGGGTCATAAGGGCACCATCATAGTACATGGCAACAGGAAGATAGCCTTGGAATGTGAAGAAGGCGATGCTGCTTATGCTGAGTCCGTTTGTGCAACATAGGAGCTGAAGTTTTACAAAGATAATGTTGACCCGACAGACATGACACCTTTGAAGAAGCCGACCACAGAGCATGGTCCTCTATTGCAGTTGAAGTCGGCAGATGACACTAAGCTGGTTGACTTTGTTCCTGGTGACTCATCCAAGTAGTTCAGTATCAGTGCTAATATGGATCTGAAATAGGAAAACGCGCTCATCGAGTTCATCCGTGAGAACCGGGACATCTTTGCATGGAAACCTTCTAACATGCTAGGTGTACCGAGGGAACTCACTAAGCACCATCTTAATGTTGATCCAAAGTTTAAACCGGTCAAGCAATTCCTTTGTCGTTTTAATGAAGAGAGACGCAAGGCCATTGGTGAAGAAGTGGCTCGGCTCTTGGCGGCTAGGTTTATCATTGAAGTTTTTCATCCTGAGTGGTTGGCTAAACCTGTGCTGGTACTCAAGAAGAACGGTACTTGGTGGATGTGTGTGGATTACATAGACCTTAACAAAGCCTGTTCGGCTGATCCTTTTGCTCTCTCCCGTATTGATCAGATTATTGATGCTACGGCTGGTTGTGAGCGTTTGAGTTTTTTGGATGCTTACTCTGATTATCATCAGATCAAGATGGCACTTAAGGACCAGGAGAAGACAGCTTTCATCACTCCCTTTGGAGCCTTCTGCTATGTGTCTATGACTTTTGGGCTCAAGAGTGCCCAGGCAACTTATCAATGATGTGTCCAGAATTGCCTCAATGACCATATTAGGCGCAATTTTCATGCTTATGTGGATGATATTGTTGTGAAGTCTAGGAAGAAGGAAACCTTGATAGATGATTTGAAAGAGACCTTTGACAATCTCCGGGTCTACAAGATGATGCTTAACCCGGCCAAATGCATCTTTGGTGTGCCAGTAGGCAAGCTCTTAGGTTTTTTGGTTTCTGAAAGGGGTATTGAAGCTAACCCGAAGAAGATCAAGGCTATCACCTCTTTGGCTAAACCGGCGTGTATCAATGATGTCCAGCGTCTGGCGGATCGTATCGCGGCTTTGAGCCGGTTGGGCAAAAAAGCTATCCTCTGTACCAGATGATGAAGAAAACATATCACTTTGTCTGAAGTGATGTTGCCAATCAAGCGTTTGAAGCATTAAAAAACAGTTAGTTGAGCCGCCAATCCTTGCAGCTCCTATTGACAAGGAGCCCTTATTGTTATATGTGGCTACTAATAGCCGAGCCATAAGTGTAGAAATTGTGGTGGAACATAAAGAGGAAAGGCAAGGAATATCCGGTCAGCGACCGGTTTATTATATTAGTAAGGTCCTCATTGAATCCAAGCAGAGGTATCCACATTGGCAAAAACTGGTATATGGAGTGTTCATGGCTAGTCGTAAGCTGAAGCAGTATTTCTTTGGTCATCCCATCACTGTGGACAGTTCTGCTCGCTTGGGGATATTATTCAAAACAGAGAAGCCACAGGTCGGGTAGCCAAGTGGGTCATTGAGCTTGGGCCCCATGGTTTGAAGTATATGCCTCGGACAACTATCAAGTCTCGAGCACTTGTGGATTTTATCAATGACTGGATTGAGCTGCATATGCCTGAGGAGAAGCGGGATAGCACATATTGGACTATTCACTTTGATGGATCCAGACAGTTGGAAGGCTCGGGGGCTGGAGTTATTTTGACTTCCCCATGAGGTGATAAATTTTGTTATGTTTTAAGGTTGATGTTCCCTTTTACGAACAATGCAGCTGAGTATGAGGCCTTGCTCCATGGCCTTCGGATGGCTAAAGAGATGAATTTAAGCCAGGTGAGGTGTTTTGGCGACTCAGATTTGGTGGCTCAGCAAGTTTCAGGCACTTGGGATTCTAAAGACCCACTCATGGCGGCTTACCGCCTAGAGGTTGATGCTATTGCTGCACATTTCAAAGGTTATCAAGTGGAACATGTTGATCACAGGAAAAATGAGGCGGCTGATGTTTTGAGCCGGCTAGGTTCCTAGCGCAAGCCGGTACCACCTAATATTTTTCTTGATATTCTGCACAACCCTTCAGTAAAATTGCCTACGGAGGAAGATCTTGCTATTCCTGACCCGGAGGCATAGTCGGTGGCGGCTCTTCATGCCATTTCTGATTGGACAGTTCCATATTTGCCTTATATGACCCGGGGCGAGTTACCTGAAGATGAAACTTTGGCCAGGCAGCTAACCCGGCGGTCTAAGTCAATGACTATTGTCAATGGAGACTTGCATCGCCGCAGTGTCACAAGGGTATTTCAACATTGTGTTTCTCCTGAGGAAGGCTGTGAGATTCTATGAGAGATTCATGAAGGAGATTGTGGTCATCATGCCGGCTCTAAGTCTCTCGTAGCCAAGGCTTTTCGTCATGGGTTTTATTTGCTGACGGATCATGTTGATGCAGAGGATTTGGTCAGTAAATGTGATGGTTGTCAGAAATTCTCAAGACGAGCCCATGTACCAGCTCAAGAATTGAGAATGATTCCAATTACTTGGCCATTTGCAGTCTGGGGGCTGGATATGGTTGGACCTTTCAAAAGGTCCAAGGATAAAAAGACCCACCTTTTGGTGGCGGTTGACAAGTTTACAAAGTGGGTTGAGGCAGAGCCGGTCAGTAAGTGTGACGAGGTGACGGCGGTTCAATTCATCAAAAATGTGATTTTCTGATTTGGCTATCCTCACAACATTATAACTGATAATGGCACTAATCTGTCTATAGGTGCTATGAAAGAATTATGTCAATGAGAGCATATTCGTCTTGATGTATCATCAGTGGCTCACCCCCAGTCCAATGGCCAAGCTGAAAGAGCCAATCAAGAAATTTTGAGAGGCATAAAACCCCGGCTTATGGTCCCTTTGTAGAGAACACCGGGTTGTTGGGTTGAGGAGTTACCTTTAGTGCTTTGGAGCATCAATACCACCCCCAACAGATCTACAGGTTGCACGCCTTTCTTCATGGTTTACGGAGCAGAGGCGGTTCTCCATAGTGATATCTGTCACGATTCACCCCATGTGGCGGCTTATGTTGAAGCTTATAATGAAAAAGCACGTCAGGATAATCTTGACTTGTTGGATGAGGAGCGTGACCATGCGGCGGCTCGTTCAGCGATTTATCAGCAAGATTTGCGTCGTTATCACAGCCGCCGGGTTAAAACCAGGACCTTTCAATAAGGAGATTTGGTGCTCTGGATCATCCAGGATCAAATTGGTATGCACAAGCTATCCCCACCTTGGGAAGGGCCCTTTGTGGTCAGCAAAATTTGAACAATGGGTCATACTACCTTATCGATGTTCAAGACCACAAGGACTCACGCACATCCGAGGAGGAGACCCGCCAGCCGTGGAATATTGCTCATTTTCGGCCTTATTACACCTGAGCCACCGACACTCTTGTGATGTACATACTTCTATCAATGTATATATTATGACTAGTATAATAAAGCCGACGTCCCTGATAATTCAGGGCCTTTGTCGTTTCATTTATGAGAATATGAGTCTTTATTATTACTTCATACGATCACTTGCGGGCTTCCTGCCTATTGAGCATAGCTATGACTACCCTCTTGATCCGGCTTATATGCCATGATTACAAAATACTTGGGGGCTTATTACCCATTGAGCTGTGACTACCCTACTTATCCAACTTGAACGTCATTGCTACAACCTACTTGGAGGCTTGATGCCCAGGTTATAGGGACCAAAGAGAGTCTATTGCGGAGCACATCTCAAACATAGGTACCTTGCCCTGATGGTTAAATATATATCACTTGGGGGCTCCCTATTCATTGAACATAGCTTTGATAACCCTTTTGATTGGCTTGAAATGCCAGGTGTATACACCAAAAAAATTCAGTTGATCCCGCCTTGTACGTCTGCCACTCCGCCTAGGTAATCCTGGAATGACCCGCCGAACTCTTGACAGTCAATCTTATTAAGACCCTGAACTTGTCAAGGTTAAAACGGCGGTTGGTCATGTGAGGCCCGGCTTACAAGGTTTGAATGAAGGATTAACTTAGTGGTTGTGCAAGCCCATGAAAAGCACTTGATGATTTAGGCCTGGCCGCCTATGAAAGCCTCGATATTTTTGATTTGTTTTTGAACTTTGTTTGGGTTCACCTTTTTGTACCATATTGATGTATGGTTTAAAGTTAGTTCAAGCCATGTTTCCTTCATCTTTATGATTCAAATTTGAATCTATCTGGAGTTTTGATAACCCGGCCTAGCTTTGGACATTAAGTCACCATTGTGTTGACTAAATGATTCACTACAAAAAAAAGACACATCCATGACATTTTGGGCCGAATGAATTTTTTTTCTGTCATACATATGACACTTCTATGACGATAATTGTGACAAAACCCGGTATCATCATAGATGTGGTGGGCTCCTACTTCTATGACAAAAAATCATGACAGAAAATGGGCTTTTCGTCCTAGGCGGGCCGGAGACGCAGCTGCATGACATTCTTTGGGCCGTCCATGACAGAAAAAACCATGGTAGAAGCGAGGGGGAGGAAAATTTCGGGGAGTTCCCGGTTACGGTGGGAGGTCGGGGGCCGAGCGATGCGCGTTTCTCTCATACATGTACGCGCATGTGTGTGAGGCGTTGGCTCTAACTGAACCCGAGCGAGGCATTGGGCTCTAACTGAACCCGAGCGATTGCACTGTAGGCTATGCGTTACTGAACCCGAGCGATCGATCGATGGCTGTTAACTGAACCCGATCGAGCGACTCCTTTGCTACAGCTGCTAACTGAAGCCGATCGATG
>NC_041386.1:162355195-162360036 GCF_002162155.2 Triticum dicoccoides
TCCCGGTGGGGGTGGATGAACTGGACCCCGTGGTGTTGCCTCTGGATGAACAGGACCCCGATCGATCGAGCCGGTTGGGGCTGGATGAATAGGACCCCGCGGAGGGCTGGATGAACAGGACCACCCCGTGGAGGGTAGGATGAATAGTAGATGGTGGAGGGCAGGATGAATAGTAGCCTGTGGAAGGGTGGTTGAACAGGAGCCCGTGGAGAGGGCTGGTTGAACAGTAGCCGGTGAAGTAGCGCGTGGTGGAGGCTGGATGAACAGGAGCCCATGGATGAACAGTCGCAGGTGGAGGCTGGAGGAGGTCGACATTGGATGAACAGTAGCTCGTGGAGGCTGGAGGGGGTCGACGGTGGAGCTGAACAGTATCCCGTGGAGTCCTGCTTTGCGGTACGCCACACCCCTCCCGATGAACAGCCCGTTTCGACCGTAGCGCTCCAACACAAGTCCGTTTCGTCCGTTTTGCGGTACGCCACACCCCTCCCGATCAACAGGACACCCGTTTCGACCGTAGGAGCTCCGTTTCCTCCGTTTTGCGGTACGGCAGACCCCTCCCGATCAACAGGACCCAGTTCTGAACATAGGAGGTCCATTTCCTCCGTTGTGCGGTACGCCAGACCTCGTTTCCATCGCCTATTCTGTCCAAGCCCTCCCGATGAACACGACGCATTCCGTTGCCTCCCCATGAACATGACCCCTGTTCAAGAATTCATCCGATTAACCAGTTAACTTGCCGATTAATCCCTACTCATAGGGTCACCGAGTAGCCGATAAACTGATAAATCATCCGGTTAATTGATTAAATGGCCGATTAACTTGCCGATTAGCCTATTAATCCCCTACTCGCCAGCCAACCGAGCAGTTACCAGTTAACGATTTCCTCAACAATGAACACGACGACGACGCTGTTTCTCCGTTTCGACCCAGCAATGTACACGAGCCCTGGCCGTATGTATGCGCGAGTAGGCGTTCGAGACCCCGCCCGTATGTACACATACATGGCCGTATTTTCTTTCTTGCACCCTGGCCGCTGTACGTACGTGTACATGCTACGTGTGCACCTCTACTACGACACGTGCGCGCCTCTACATCAACCAATATGTACGTACACGTCTGCGACCAGAATGACAACGCTACGTACGCTTCGACCAGGTGGGTCCCGACTGTCAGGCACTTCCTTGCCTGCGAAGATGTAGCTGGTGGGTCCCAGCAGTCACGGGGTGAATCGTTTTTTTTCTCGGACGCACTTCCTTGCGTGCGAAGACGTAGCTGGTGGGTCCCAGTAGTCAGGGGGAAATGTTTTTTCAGGAAATACAGTGGCCCGTCTGGTGGGTCCCAGCTGTCAGGTGGAGGAATCATTATTTTCCACTAATAAGGAGGCACTTCCTTGATGCGGCCGTGGACCCAACTGTTAGCCTCTCCATGTACAGTCCACGTCCGATGGAAGTCGTTCCTTAACCACGTTGACCACGCTGCGCCGAGAGCACCAGGGCGGTCGACGATGGTGAGGCCTAGGAAGGGGACGACACGGAGGCAGGGAAGACTCGGTAGTTGTTTCCCACGCGGAGGGGAGTACAATTGTACGAGGGTTTACTGGTTCGTCTGTCGTCGCCGGAGAAGAACAACAGGCGTGGGTGAGTAGAGGGATGGCTAGGCCAGCGATGGGAGTACGGTCGGTCGGTGAGGCCTGCGCGGCAGCACAGCCGGCCGTTAGGAGGAGGGAGCGGGCAGTCCTGTCGGCCCTTGTTTGAGCGGCTGGAGCAGGAAGAGCAGAGATTGAAGAAGCACGACGTCCGTTGGATGGACATCCAACAGTTAGTGCCTGTGCTTTTTTTAGGAAAGCCTCAAATCTGTGGAAAACAGCATACAGCCCATCTGCCATTATTTCTAATAATATACAACCCATTTGCTAATTCTTAAGGTTTTTTTGGAGCCCATATTCTTTTTGTTAGCATTACAGCCCATATTGTGGCAACAGTTAAAAAATTATACGAAATTTTGCATATTTCGGTGCGGTCTGAACTGTTTTTAATCCCAAAATTTCGACTCACATTCAAACTGATTTTAAAAATAAATGTATATCAATATAAAATCCAACAAATTCTCCGCGCATAAAAATTAATGTAATTTAAAATCTTGAAATGAAAAAAAAAGATATTTGAAACTAATTGTCGGTTTGATGTGTTTTAAAAATGTACAGCCCATTTCTCATTACTGATGGACCATTTTCTCGGTCAGCCGAATGAAAGCTCTCCTCGTCTTGAAAGATTTGCAGCCCAATAGGCCTGATAAAGCGACTTACTTGGCAAATCACAAAGAAACTGTGTTGTGGCCGTGGACCCAGCTGTCAGCCTCTCCACGTACAGTACTCTTCCGATGGAAGTCGTTCCTTGACCACGCCGCGCAGAGAGCACCACGGCGGTGGACGACAGCGAGGCCTAGGAAGGGGACGACGCGGCAGTGGAAGCCTGCACGGAGAGGACTACGAGGGTTCACTGGTTCGGCTGCGGTGTGAGGATGCCGTCGCCGCAGGGCCTGGCCAGCGGTGGGAATAGTTGGGGGTGGTGAGGCCTCTGTGGCAGCTCAGCCGACCACGGGAGGCAGGAGCATGCGGCACGACCGGTGCTACTTTGGGCGGCTGGAGCAAGAAGACCAGAGGTTGAAGAAGCACTACGGCCGTTGGATGGACATCATACGGTCACTGGAGCTTGAATCGTTCATATTGACTAAGTTGACAACGCCCTTCGTCCCCATCAACTTAGTAGGCCCACAAGTCAGCCTCCCAGCAAGGTGGGTCCCAGCTAGCCGGGGGAGTATTCATTTTTTTGTGCGTAATAAGGAGGCACTTCCGGTGGGTCCAAGCTGACAACGGGGGGAACGTTTTTTCGCGAAATACGGTGGCCCGTCCGGTGGGTCCCAGCTGTCAGGGGGAAACGATTTTTTTCGCAAAATACTAGTGGCCCGTCCGGTGGGTCCCTGGTGTCAGGTGGAGGAATCATTATTTTCTGCGTAATAAGGAGGCACTTCCTTGCTGCCGCCGTGGACCCAGCTGTCAGCCTCTCCACGTACAGTCCACATCCGATGGAAGTCGTTCCTTCCATGTTGACCACGCTGCGCCGAGAGCACCAGGGCGGTGGACGACGGCGAGGCCTAGGAAGGGGACGACGCGGAGTCGGTGAAGACGCGGTAGTGGATGCCCACGCGGAGAGGAGTATGAGGATTCACTCGTTCGGCTGCGGTGTGAGGCTGCCGTCACAGCAGGGCCTGGCCAGCGGTGGGAATAGTAGGGGCGGTGAGGCCTCCACGGCAGCACAGCCGGCCACCAGAGGCAGGAGCAGGCGGCACGACCGGCGCTACTTTGGGCGGCTGGAGTAAGAAGACCAGAGGTTGAAGAAGCACTACGGCCGTTGGATGGACATCGCACGGTCACTGCAGCTAGAATCATTTATATTGACTAAGTTGACAAAGCCCTTGGTACGTCAACTTAGTAGGCCCATAGGTCAGCTTCCGAAACGGTGCGCCCCAGATGTCAGGGGGGGAATCATTCTTTGGGCGGGTGAAGCTAGAATATCCGAGATTGAAGAAGAAGCACGGCATCCGTTGGATGGACATCCAATGGCCACTGCTGCTAGTACCGTGTGTTGACTATAAGTTGACAAAGCCTTGCATACACGTCAACTCTGTTTTTTTAGGGGCCGCGTCAACTTAGTAAGGCCAGAAGTGTGTGGCAGAGAACTTATAGCCCATTTGAGATTTGTAAGAATGTGTAGCCCATTTTTGAATTCTAATGGAATTTACTACAACCCATTTACAGTTTGTTAAAAGTACAGCCCATTTCAACCAACCGTTCAAAACAGAATTGAATAAAATTTCCCACATTTTGATGGGATCGGAAATATTTTTATCCCGAAATTTCTAGTCAGATGAAATACAATTTCAATATAAATTTATATTACATAAAAATCCAACAAAACCTTGCGCTCGCAACAATTAATGAAATTAAAATTTTCAATATCCAAAAATAATATTTTATAAAGTAATCATGTGTTTGGTGCATTTTTTATAGTTACTGCCAAGTTTTTATAATTACATCCCATTTATTATTTCTTAAAGCCCATTTTCTTGTTAAGCCTAATGCATCCCTCCTAGGAAAGATTTGCAGCCCAGCGGGGCGGAGAATAACAACTTGACCTTGCCTGGGTATTCCTAAAAAAAGTATAGCTGGGCTAGCCATTTTCAGCTTGAAAAAAATTAATATCTGGGCTAGATATCTGGCCTGGGCTAGACGGGCCACAGCCCGCCTAGTTAATACCTGCAGCGATGTTTTCGTTGTTGTTCAGAGGAGAAAAATTAATATCTGGGCTAAACATCTAAAAACTCTGCAGTGCTCACACCTCAAAAACACAAATACTGCTCGAGCTACTTGGTCCGAGCTGTCGGCCGCTTCTTGTGCAATTCTCTCGTTTATTGACTAATACTACATAGGTTGACAATGGTGTGGGACCGTGATGTCAGGAAACCAGGGGGAAGCAAAATAAATAACTCCAACGAGCGCTTCCACCTCTGCCTAGTTGTCTCCCGTGGAAACCCCTTTCCTCCATTTTTTTTTGCTCGGGCAAGGACCAATGCATGCAGCACGTCCATGCGGTTATTAGGCAAGAAATAAAAGCGCTTTGCATGCTATGAATTACGATGGCCTGCATGGGTAGCTAATAAGGCATCCTCTTAACTGTTGTGATTAAATGTTGTGTTTAGAAGAGAGAAATATTCTTTTTTTCCACCAATCTGCTTGCACCTAGGTCGTGATGCACCTTCTAATATGACTTATTCACCAAGAC
>NC_041386.1:162360336-162369622 GCF_002162155.2 Triticum dicoccoides
TGCGGACGTAGGCTATGGACCTGGTGGGTCCCCATTGTCATCCTCTCCAAGTAAAGTCATCTCCTCGCCCGCGCGCGCTTTCCACCCGAAACAGTCAGTGCCGCCCGCCTCGCTTCCTGGTGCAGGCGATTACTCCACCTTCAAACGACACAAGTGTTGTCCGTTCGTCCATCTTCCGCCCACATTAATGATACATGGTTGCCGAGGCGGCTACTCCGGCGCCACACGTCCATCCCTCCGCCCGCCCACCATTGCTATATAAACTGCTGCGCCGGCCATAGCCGCAGTCATCCGCATCCGTTCCCTTTCTCCTGTCCACACCACTACTGCCCACCATGGCTTCCTCGCGCTCCAGCACTCTTCGGGACGGGCAGACGACGGACCACAAGGAGATGGCAGGCATTGCTGCCGACCAGCTGGCCGACAGGCAGCCGGAGGACGACGACGTCCCAATGGAGAACATGGTAGTCGATGATCCGGCGCCAACCCCCTCCTCCGCGCCATCCTCGCCGGTGCATTGCACCATGACCACCGGCGAGGCCCGTGCCCAACATATGGACAGTGTGAGGCAGATGCGTCAAGAGCAGTTCCGGGAGGCGCAGGCCGACGCCGCCTACAACCACCATCTCCTCCACGAGCATCTGCAGGTGGAGGAGCAGATCACCGCGGAGCGGGCGGAGCAGGAGGCGCTGCTCGACTCGTACTGCTCCACCCGCAAGGGCCGCCTTGAGCGCTGGCGGGAGCGCATGCGGGTGGCGGAGGCTACGGCCGCCTAGAAAGAGGCTAGCAAAGAGGGCGACGAAGCGGGCGAGGCGCTGTTTGGCAAGACCGAGGACGAGGCAAAGGACAATGCCAGCTCCGACGAGTCCCCGCTCCACTGGCGTCGATGAGGCCCTGATCCGCCGAGGCCCCGCGGTGCCAACAGCGAGGCAGAGGACACCGCTGGCTCCATCGAGGCCCCGCCCCGCCAAGAACGAGGCAGAGGACATCGCCGGCTCAGCCGAGGCGCCACCCTGCCGGAAATGCGGGGGATGATTTCCACCGCTCCGCTGAGGCGCCACCCGACGGCAACGAGACAGAGGACATTGCCGGCTCTACCGAGGCCCCACCCCGCTGCCAACGAGGCCGCGCCACACAGAAAATGAGGAAGAGTAGAACACGGTAGGTCACCATCGCTCGGGTCCAAGTAAGGCCACCGCTGCTACCCTCCAGTTGAAGCCAAGCTAGGCGGGTTGACCATTGACGGCCGGTTAGCTTCTTGGCGGCGACGTGGAGTCGGGGAGTTCTGCCGGAGAATAACGCTGCTTCTACTTAACTGCTAGTGCAGTTGGCTGACTGACACGTGGGCCCAACAGGCCACATGTCAGTTACGCAACTGCACCTGCAGTTAAGTCACTGAAGCTTCTCTTCGGCTCAGCGGGACACAGGTGGGTAGCTTCGGTCAATTAATTATACCTCCAGCGCATCCCTTTTTAGTTGAAGAATGTATGAAATGTAATGAAATCTGGCATGTTTATATGAAATTCGACCGTGTATGAATGAATTTATTTCGATTAGTTCAAATTTCTGTATCACTGGCATTGGATGAACATGCAAAACAATATGTACTAGCATTATTCCCAGGGTGATCACCTCGTTTGCAGCAGTTTCACATGTACTCCCTCCGGTCCTTTCTAGTCCGCATACAAGTTCTGTTTGCAGTCAAAGTATCTCTACTTTGACCAATCTTATACAAAAAAGTATGCACTTTCACAATGTGCAAAGTAAAAAGGAACAGAAGGAGTACAAAGAGTTTGAGCAGGTTTTTAGCGTTTCTGTACGTTGCAATCAAACACACAGGCCTGGCAATTCATAGAGAACATTCAAAACAATCGATGATTATGCATATCAGTGACTCACATGTCAGAGGCAATATTTACTTCACAACTAAATAATAAAGAAAAAATTGATCGACGCTGCTGACAGCAAGGGCGTCCCATTCGAAAATATCAAACGCATGTCTTGCTAAAATCAATGAGAAAAATTTGACAAGGTTGCCCCATTCCAAAATATCAAATGCCTACGATTGTGGAATGGGCAGGGTTTGCCATCATTTCAGACATTGACATGGCACCTCGTGCTAAATAAACCAGCTGTTCTTCTTGTGCAGTTCCACCAAAATCAACCAAATTCACGCGTAGCTTGTATGATTTCGCCCTTATATGTTGCAACGCCTTGAACTTATCGGCACCTCCTTTCTTGTGGTGGAAATGAATGATTTGATGTATTCATGAACATTTTGTGCAGTTCCCATTGAAATCAAGCAGAGCACCCCTGTTTGCACAAATACAAAGTAGTGATTAGTATAGAGCAAAGTGTACTATGAATGGACAGTTTCAACAGGCACATACAAGGTCCATGTAGAGCACACTTTTAGAAAAATGGAACTCACCATAAAGAATCCTAGAACAACATTGTACTCGCGCATCACAGCAAAAAATGGAGATTTTGTCAGTCCTTCTGAGCTGAAGTTAGTTTGGTCTTGTGGGGAGTAATGTAACCATCCTTCAACTGCTCCTTCTGATGATAATATAGACATGGCTTCTTCATCCTGGCATAATCGGAACTAGTCACTTCACGTACTCCATATTCTTCTTCAGAGGAAGATGATCTTGTTGTGCAAAGACAAGAGGACTACTAAATGCTAGCATCACTGTTTGCTCGAAAAAGGAAAGGAAATATTTAAAACAGCATAGATGAAGCACTTCTCAAGGACAATACCACTTTTTCATGACAGCACCGGGAGTTGATTTTTGTTTCTCTTCCCCTTGTTCTTCCCCTTCATCACTTGGTTCAATAACAAACAAGCTTTGCCTTCAATGTAAGATTTGGCATGTCAATTAGGGAGCACAAGTATAGTACTAAACTTAATTTTCTGATGAAAGTGGCAAAATACAGGCCAGCAGTTGTGAAATATCCTTATCTTACCTCAATGGGATATTATGGTGCACATACAGATTGGAAGTCTTGTCTCCATTTGTGCAATTCACTAAAATCAAGCAACATTATCATACAAGTAGCACAATGATGTCTACTACACAACCTTCTTCTTGTAGACGTTGTTGGGCCTCCAAGTGTAGAGGTTTGTAGGACAGTAGCAAATTTCCCTCAAGTGGATGACCTAAGGTTTATCAATCCATAGGAGGCGTAGGATGAAGATGGTCTCTCTCAAGCAACCCTGCAACCAAATAACAAAGAGTCTCTTGTGTCCCCAACATACACAATACAATGGTAAATTGTATAGGTGCACTAGTTCGGCGAAGAGATGGTGATACAAGTGGTATATGGATGGTAGATAATGGTTTTTGTAATCTGAAAATATAAAAACAGCAAGGTAACTAATGATAAAAGTGAGCGTAAACGGTATTGCAATGCTAGGAAACAAGGCCTAGGGTACATACTTTCGCTAGTGTAAGTTCCCTCAACAATACTAACATAATTGGATCACATAACTATCCCTCAACATGCAACAAAGAGTCACTCCAAAGTCACTAATAGCGGAGAACAGACGAAGAGAATATGGTAGGGTACGATACCACCTCAAAGTTATTCTTTCCAATCAATCCGTTGGGATATTCCTATAAGTGTCACAAACAGCCCTAGAGTTCGTACTAGAATAACACCTTAAGACACAAATCAACCAAAACCCTAATGTCACCTAGATACTCCAATGTCACCTCAAGTATCTGTGGGTATAATTATACGATATGCATCACACAATCTCAGATTCATCTATTCAACCAACACATAGAACCTCAAAGAGTGCCCCAAAGTTTCTACCGGAGAATCACGACGAAAACGTGTGCCAACCCCTATGCATAGGTTCCCAATGTCACGAAACCCGCAAGTTGATCACCTTAACATACATCAAGTGGCACATGGTATCCCATTGTCACCACAGATATCCACGGCAAGACATACATCAAGTGTTCTCAAATCTTTAAAGACTCAATCCGATAAGATAACTCCAAAGGGGAAACTCAATTCATTAGAAGAGAGAAGAGGGGGAGGAGAAACATAAGATCCAACTATAATGGCAAAGCTCGCGATACATCAAGATCGTATCATCTCAAGAACACGAGAGAGAGAGAGAGAGAGAGAGATCAAACACATAGCTACTGGTACATACCCTCAGCCCCGAGGGAGAACTACTCCATCCTCGTCATGGAGAGCACCGACATGATGAAGATGGCCACCGGATAGGGATTTCCCCTCCGGCAGGGTGCCGGAACAGGTCTAGATTGGTTTTCGGTGGCTACGGAGGCTTCTGGCGGTGGAACTCCCGATCTATTATGCGTTCTTGAAGTTTTAGGGTATATGGAGATATATAGGCAGAATAAGCACGTCAGGGGAGCCACAGGGGCCCCACGAGGCAGGGGGCGCGCCCTAGGGGGGCCCACCCCCACCCTCGTGAGCAGCTCCCGTATCTTCTGACGTGGGGTCCAAGTCCATCAGGTGTGTTTCCTTCCAAAAATAACTTCTCCAGTTGATTTCGTTCTGTTCCGACTCCGTCTGATATTCCTTTTCTTCAAAACACTGAAATAGGCAGAAAACAACAAATCTGGGCTAGGCCTCCGGTTAATAGGTTAGTCCCAAAAAATAATATAAAAGTGGATAATAAAGCCCAATATTGCATAAAATAGTAGATAATATAGCATGGAGCAATCAAAAATTATAGATACGTTGGAGACGTATCACACAACATATGAATGCACACTACAGAATCATGTGAAAGAAGGCTAGTACTGACCTCTCATGATGCGGAATTCAAACAACTCACAAGAAGAAGATCTGAACCAAATTCGCCTTAACAGATAGGAAGTAAGATCTCCTCTTGTGCAGTTCCACTAAGATCAAGCAATCAAGCAACGTTCTCGGTGTGACATTTTGGTTGAACTGCACAAAACACTCTTAAAACAAAAGTGTTTTGTGCAGTGCAACAAAAGGTCACAATGGCAACGAGGTGAAGCAGATAACCCTGTTTACATAGAGGTGCAAAGGAAACAATTAGTGGTCAATAATGGTGGATGACACAGAAGCCAACAAAAAGAAGCATCTACCTTATCTAAATGGGAAAGAAAGCAAGACAGTAGCATTTCTCAAACGGTGACATTGATTAATATTAACATAGAGATTATATTAACAATAAAATTCGTTAAACATGTAATTTGCTTTTAACTGTGGCATCGCATCAATTTTCCAGTGGCATTATTAGAGGGTGTTTGTTTACAGGGACATTTTGGTGTAGGGACTAAAAAAACTCCGTGTCAGTCCCATCTAAACCAAAGAGGAGGGACTTTTAGGGACTAAAAGTGGGCATTTGGGACTAAAGAAAGAAGACCCAAGGGAGTCTTTTTGGGACTTTTTCCAACAGTTGCCCTTGCCACGCATCGCACCTTGTCTCTATTAGTTCATTACTAGGGGTAACATGGTCTTTTAGCATGTCATTTAATAACCTCTAGTCCAGGTTTAGTCCCTGGAACCCAGCAGGTAGGGACTAGGGAGTTTTTAACCAAATAGGGCCTTAGATTAACAACAGCTAATGAGTTGCACACCAGCACCATGTGCATCTACCGATGTACTGTGGTCATGCACAGTCTGTTGCAACAAAGAACAAGCAACCAAAGAGCATATTTGTGTTGGTCCCAGTTTTGTAATCTTTAGACGCCTTTCCCTATGTGAGCGCAGCAAATCTAGTCCTGCTCAAACTCTACAGCCTTGTCTCTTCCTTTCCTTTTTGGACTAGTACTTTCGCCCCTTCCTTTCCTCTTTGAACCACATCCTAGATTTATGCGATACAACTTTCCCCACTACTTTCCCCCATTCCTTTCCTCTTTGAACCCCTATGCATAGGTTCCCAATGTCACCAAACCCGCAAGTTGATCACCTTAACATACATCAAGTGGCACGTGGTATCCCATTGTCACCACAGATATCCACGACAAGACATACATCAAGTGTTCTCAAATCTTTAAAGACTCAATCCGATAAGATAACGCCAAAGGGGAAACTCAATTCATTACAAGAGAGAAGAGGGGGAGGAGAAACATAAGATCCAACTATAATAGCAAAGCTCGCGATACATCAAGATCGTATCATCTCAAGAACACGAGAGAGAGAGAGAGAGAGAGAGAGAGAGAGAGATCAAACACATAGCTACTGGTACATACCCTCAGCCTCGAGGGAGAACTACTCCCTCCTCGTCATGGAGAGCACCGGGATGATGAAGATGGCCACCGGAGAGGGATTGCCCCCTCCGGCAGGGTGCCAGAACAGATCTAGATTGGTTTTCGGTGGCTACGGAGGCTTCTAGCGGTGGAACTCCCGATCTATTATGCATTCTGGAAGTTTTAGGGTATATGGAGATATATAGGCACAAGAAGCACGTCAGGGGAGCCATGGGGGCCCCACGAGGCAGGGGGCGCGCCCCCACCCTCGTGAGCAGCTCCCGTATCTTCTGACGTGGGGTCCAAGTCCATCAGGTGTGTTTCCTTCCAAAAATTACTTCTCCAGTTGATTTCTTTCCGGTTCGACTCCGTCTGATATTCCTTTTCTTCAAAACACTGAAATAGGCATAAAACAGAAAATCTGGGCTGGGCCTCCGGTTAATAGGTTAGTCCAAAAATAATATAAAAGTGGATAATAAAGCCCAATATTGCCTAAAACAGTAGATAATATAGCATGGAGCAAACAAAAATTATAGATACGTTGGAGACGTATCAAGCATCCCCAAGCTTAATTCCTGCTCGTCCTCGAGTATGTAAATGATAAAAAGATAATTTTTGATGTGGAATGCTAGTTGGCATAATTTTAATGTAATTCTTCCTACTTGTGATATGAATATTCAGATCCGAAAGATTCAAGACAAAAGTTCATTTTGACATAAAAATAATAATACTTCAAGCATACTAACTAGCAATTATGTCTTCTCAAAATAACATGGCCAAAGAAAGCTATCCCTACAAAATCATATAGTTTGGCTATGCTCCATCTTCACCACACAAAATATTTAAATCATGCACAACCCCGATGACAAGCCAAGCAATTGTTTCATACTTTTGATGTTCTCAAACTTTTTCAATCTTCATGCAATACATGAGTGTGCATCAAACTTTTTCGTTACATATTACATTTATCAACAATGTTATTACATTCAACTGCTCTTCGTGTGCATCAGCCATTTGACATGGTGATGGCAAATTCTGGAGTGAAAACAAGGTCTTCAGAGCAGACTGTGATATGTGACGAAGCGCATATCTCGCTGGTTACGGATAGCTCCTCAGAGGATGATTCAGAGACAGATGACCAGTCCTATCCCCCCCCCCCGAGGTGTATGCTCTAACTTGGCAGGGTTATGTTGCTCATATCGTGTGTATGGTGTCTCGCATTGCTATGTTATTTGATTAGTTTAGACATGATTTGTGTGAATGCCACCTGTTCAGTGTCTAATTACCATATATGTGAATTATGCATTGCCATCTTGTTGCAAGACATTATATATGTGAATTATACAATGCTATCTTGTTGCAAAGGCATTATATATGTGAATTATGCAATGCCATGCTGTTTAGCCAATCATCATGTATGTGAATTATATCATGCTATCATTTTTTTGTATTACGTGTTCCATTTGGCGACAACGTTTGTATATTCAACTACTCTTCCTGTGCATCAGCCATTTGAAGCGGTGATGGAAGTATCTGGAGTGAAAACAAGGTATTCAGAGCAGACAATGCTACCTGCTGAAGCAGACGTCTTGCTGGTTACAGAGAGCTCCTCAGAGGAGGATTCAGAGACTGATGACCAGTCCTATTTCCCCCCTGAGGTCTATGCTCAAACTTGGCAGGGTTATATTACCCATGTCATGCATGTTGTCTTGCATTGCTTAGTTTTTACATCATATATGGATTGCCATCTGCTTACTTGCTTACTATATAAATCATATATTTGAATTATATCATGCCATCATGTTTACATAGTACATACACATCATCTATCTGAATTATGGCGTGGCAACCCATTTAATAAAGACATCATATAGTTATATCATCTCATCCTGTTTAGTGTTTACAGTCATCATATTTTGAATTATGGCATTCTATCCGTGAATGTATGTGAATTATGGCATGCCACCTATTTAATAAACACATTATATAGTTATTTCATGTCATCCTGTTTACATAGTCTCATATTTTGAACTATGTCTTTCCATCTTTTTTAGTTAGCCATTATAATGTGAAATTGTGTCATGCTATCCTATTTAGTTAGCCATCATATATGTGAAATTGTGTCATGCTATCCTGTTTGGTTAGACAACATAAATATGAATTATTTCATGCCCTCTTTTATTCCCCACTATCCATTGCACCTGTCTATCATACAATGTCTATACTTTCAATTACTTTTCTTGTTTATTAGCCATTTGAATTGGAGAGCGTGATGGCAGTATCTAAGGGAGTAACAACACGGTCTTCAGAAAAGATAGTGCTACCAGTTGATGCAGATAGAACCACGGATGTACTTGCTTGTAACACCCCGAGACTGATCTGCCAGGTGTCCTCCAGTTATTCGCTGTTGTTGCCTTGTCATTGCTTGCGTGTCATGCATTGCATATCATGTCATCATGTGCATTTCATTTGCATACATGTTCGTCTCATGCATCCGAGCATTTTCCCCATTGTCCGTTTTGCATCCCGGCGTTCCTATCTCCTCCGGTGGTCCTTTCTACCTTCTTTTCGTGTGTGGGGGTTAAACATTTCCGGATTGGACCGAGACTTGCCAAGTGGCCTTGGTTTACTACCGGTAGACCGCCTGTCAAATTTCGTACCATTTGGACTTCGTTTGATACTCCAACGGTTAACCAAGGGACCGAGAAGGCCTCTTGTGTGTTGCAGCCCAACACCCTTCCAATTTGGCCCAAAACCCACCTAAACCTCCTCCATCATCTAGAGCGTTCGATCACGATCGCGTGGCCGAAAGCCGCACCTCATTTGGACTCTCCTAGCTTCCTCTACCTATATAAACACCTCCCCCTCCGAAATTCGCAGTGCAAACCCTAGATTCCTCCCTCTCCTCGCGCGCCGGACAAAAACCTCGCCGGCGGACGTGTCCGTTTCAGCCTCCGCCGCCGCCTGCGCCCAATCAGGGCACGCCACTTGGCGCCCCGCCGCCCGCGCCTCCCACTGGCCCGCTCGGACCAAGGCCGGCCCCCCCTCCTCCGCGCGTCCGGGCCGCGCGCCGCCCGCAA